>NC_025693.1:1833008-1844810 GCF_000633955.1 Camelina sativa
TATATATATATATATATATATATATATTCTGACAAGTGGAAAAGTAAATGGCCTAGTCCGGGTCAGCATAACGCCGCGCATGTACCAAAAGTTGAAAAGCCGGAGGTGCGTGCGTAGCGGGAAGGCGGCGGCCGGTGGACTGGTCGGGGAACCTAATTCGTTGGTGGAACCTCGACCGGATCGCGGACTGTCGACCTCATCGTGACGCCCTTCCGGGCTGGTCCGCGGTTTGTCCGGCCGTAGGGACGGTTCGGGGGCGTTACACCCATCACATTTTAAGTTTCTGAGATGAAGAGTCCCACCAAAATCTTGTTAACGTTGCTTGGATACGCTTGTAGAGAGATCCTAGTAGCTTGAAGCAAGACATAGTATAGGTTGACATTGCAACAAGAACTGCTTTTAGCATCACAATTTTCTCCACAATTTACTAGAACTTTGAAGACCAGCTATGATCATGTTGTCTTATTCTATCCAATATACTAGTGAAGAGATACTTCTTCTTCAGACCGAAAAATTCAGGGAGTCCCAGGTATTTCCCCACTCTACCCTTTTCATGTATAAGCTTTTGCTTGTTCTCTGATGGTTTTGCTAAAAAGGTGATGGCTAACTTCTATGGATTAATCATTTGTCTCGAAACCGATTCATACTTCTTGAGAATGTTTAGTAGATTGGTGCATTCCTGTTGGTCCGCTTTACATAAAATCATGGTATCATCCGCAAACAAAAGAGGTGGTTTATAGTCTAGGGCTCTCTTTTCCAACCTTAATGCCTGTGAATTCTCCTTTTGATAAAGCTTTTTTGTAGAGCCCTGGGAGAACTTCACTGCACATGATGAAGATGAAAGGAGAGAGGGAGAGAGATATCTCCTTATCTAATTCCCCACTGAAGGTTGACCAATCCTTGAGCTGAACCATTTAGGAGGTAAGAATATGAAACTGTGATTATGCATTGCATAATCCAGTTTATCCACACATGGTGAAAACCTATTCTCTCCAAGACTAGTCTAATGAAGTCCCTTTCCATTCTATATATCATATGCTTTACTCATATGAGTCTTAACCGCCATGTAACATCTTTTCTTTGTTTTTGATGTGCGCATATAGTGTATGGCCTCATGGGTGGACAACGCATTGTTATCTAATACCAACATAAAAGAGAAATAGTCAGGCGATCCAACTTCGCACATGTATCTATTAGAGACGATCTCATTAACGATTTAACAACGATCAATTAATAATCATCCTTATCACATGTCCATTTCCAATCCCACCAAACTGCTTGTGCAAACGTCATTACCCACAGACAACCATCTACTTATGCATCACTCCCCAAATTCCCATAAATCCATTCCAATAGAGGTTTCAAAAAATATGAGAGTAACTTCCTAGGAGGTATTAGTCGACGCCAAACCCCTGCCATAGCTGGGCAATCCCAAAGTATGTGAAGAATTGTCTCCTCCCCATTTTTACACACCTGACATAAACCGGAATCACCCAAATAACGTCTATACCTCTCTACATTTGTCATTATGACTATGTGCTACCAACCAGAGGAACAGTCTTACCCTTTTCAGTAGCCACCACCTTCCATACCCGATAAAAAAAAACTCCCCATTTGTTGTTTTGATGCCCCCATCGAACGTTAAAAATGCGTAGCCAGACTTCACCATGAAGCTTCCATTCGAGCATTATCTCCAAGAGATTCTATCCCTCGCCCCCATAACCGTATCAACCACCATAGATGAGAGCCTTAATCTCATATTTTTGAAGCGTACGGAGCAATCTACACTTGATCCCAGCCTGATCCATTCCTCCATAGAACGTGAACTCTGTTGAAGGTTGATGAGAGAAGAACACCTCAGTGTATAGGAAATAATATATTGACTCTCATAAAAATAATGTTACAATATACAAACATATATATAGGAATGTGATTTAACCTACTTTCCTAACTAGTGAGATCCTATAGAATATTTACAAATCATTCATATAATTATGATATATTTACATATCTTGTAGATATCCTCTTATACGCCCCCTCAATCTCAAGGGGATTAATGAGAAATCACGGAATTAGCGTCTTGAGATTGATTTGGATTATTAGGCATAGGCATAGACTTCAAGAAAGTGAGGAGCGTTGCTCGTATTGCTGTTGACGATGATACGATGGGTCAAAACGGAGATTAAAGATCTTGCGTTGGTGACATCATGAGATGGCTCGATGATAGTGATAGATCTGATGCGGTGCAGATGAAGGTGTGATGGAAGTCATGATTGGTGATGAATCTGCCGATTGACTTTTTTTTCTTTTTTTTTCTTTTTTTTTTTTTGGTTTTTTTTAAAATGAGAAAAGCAGTATTTTTATAAAAAAAAATAATTGAAACAAATAAAATTTCAAAAAAGCATCCATGGATTGAAACGGGAAAATAAGATGGGTTTTTTTTTTTTTTTGGTTAATTTAAAGAAGCACTATGGCTTGATCCAGAGGCTCATAAAAACTTTGAATGACGAAAACGATTTTTTTTTTTTTTAATATAAAACAGAAAATTGAAAGATAAAAGGAGGAATAAGAAGAAGCATAATAGCTTAGATTCAGAGGTCTAAGATGGTAGACTTGAATAAAAAGAAGCTTGATAGCTTGATCCAGAAGTTCATGATGAACTTGAATTGAGGAAGCACTTAGCTTAACAGAAAATAAAAAGAACGAGTTTGATTGTTAGATCAAAACTCGGGAGCAAACCTGCTCTGATACCATGTTGAAGGTTGATGAGAGAAGAACACCTCAGTGTATAGGATATAATATATTGACTCTCATAAAAATAATGTTACAATATACAAACATATATATAGGAATGTGATTTAACCTACTTTCCTAACTAGTGAGATCCTATAGAATATTTACAAATCATTCATATAATTATGATATATTTACATATCTTGTAGATATCCTCTTATAAACTCTGATATCCTCATACCCCTCAGAAAGATCTCCTGTCACCAGCTCAGCTAACGGCCTATTCAATGACCATTTATCTGTCTAGAAACGGATGTCTTTCCCATTACCAAGGACCTAGCTCAAACCTAGTAGTGCCACCTCATGCAATCCCACTCCCATGTTTCTCCACGTGGAAGGCCAACTACTTTTAACCCGAAGTCATGACTGATCATTTTTTTGAGGAAATGAAAAATGTCAGGACCGGGTACGATGTATTAGAGATCTTTCTAAGGAGGTTATGTCTGCTCATATCTACGGAGCGATGTGAACCTGGTGGGGCGAGAGGAGAGAATGATCTCATAGACTCCACCTCACGTTGGATGGTTTAAATTGAATATGAATGGAGCTTCACATGTCTCTAAATCAAATGTCAACTAAAGGTAAGGGTTATANTCTCTTATACGCCCCCTCAATCTCAAGGGGATTAATGAGAAATCACGGAATTAGCGTCTTGAGATTGATTTGGATTATTAGGCATAGGTAAAGACTTCAAGAAAGTGAGGAGCGTTGCTCGTATTGCTGTTGACGATGATACGATGGGTCAAAACGGAGATTAAAGATCTTGCGTTGGTGACATCATGAGATGGCTCGATGATAGTGATAGATCTGATGCGGTGCAGATGAAGGTGTGATGGAAGTCATGATTGGTGATGAATCTGCCGATTGACTTTTTTTTCTTTTTTTTTCTTTTTTTTTTTTTGGTTTTTTTTAAAATGAGAAAAGCAGTATTTTTATAAAAAAAAATAATTGAAACAAATAAAATTTCAAAAAAGCATCCATGGATTGAAACGGGAAAATAAGATGGGTTTTTTTTTTTTTTTGGTTAATTTAAAGAAGCACTATGGCTTGATCCAGAGGCTCATAAAAACTTTGAATGACGAAAACGATTTTTTTTTTTTTTAATATAAAACAGAAAATTGAAAGATAAAAGGAGGAATAAGAAGAAGCATAATAGCTTAGATTCAGAGGTCTAAGATGGTAGACTTGAATAAAAAGAAGCTTGATAGCTTGATCCAGAAGTTCATGATGAACTTGAATTGAGGAAGCACTTAGCTTAACAGAAAATAAAAAGAACGAGTTTGATTGTTAGATCAAAACTCGGGAGCAAACCTGCTCTGATACCATGTTGAAGGTTGATGAGAGAAGAACACCTCAGTGTATAGGATATAATATATTGACTCTCATAAAAATAATGTTACAATATACAAACATATATATAGGAATGTGATTTAACCTACTTTCCTAACTAGTGAGATCCTATAGAATATTTACAAATCATTCATATAATTATGATATATTTACATATCTTGTAGATATCCTCTTATAAACTCTGATATCCTCATACCCCTCAGAAAGATCTCCTGTCACCAGCTCAGCTAACGGCCTATTCAATGACCATTTATCTGTCTAGAAACGGATGTCTTTCCCATTACCAAGGACCTAGCTCAAACCTAGTAGTGCCACCTCATGCAATCCCACTCCCATGTTTCTCCACGTGGAAGGCCAACTACTTTTAACCCGAAGTCATGACTGATCATTTTTTTGAGGAAATGAAAAATGTCAGGACCGGGTACGATGTATTAGAGATCTTTCTAAGGAGGTTATGTCTGCTCATATCTACGGAGCGATGTGAACCTGGTGGGGCGAGAGGAGAGAATGATCTCATAGACTCCACCTCACGTTGGATGGTTTAAATTGAATATGAATGGAGCTTCACATGTCTCTAAATCAAATGTCAACTAAAGGTAAGGGTTATATTGTTGTTGTTGGGTTAAGGAGTCGGTAGAAATTGATTGGTTAATTTAATTGATGTGAATTTTAAGAAACTCTATCGACATACATAAGAGCATGTTCACTGGAGGTTGCTAAACTAATAGTCCATTAAAATTATAATATAAAAGTAAATTTGGATTTGATTGGTAACGTATATAAAGCTATATAGAGAAATTGTAATCTGGAGCTGTAAGCTATTATGAAATAATGTGAAGTTGTAAAAAAGATTTGTACATAAAAAGCTAAGTAAATTTTTTAATAAAAGTTTAGCAAAGTGTTTCTGATTGGTAAATTTTAAAACTGTATACTTGTAAAGCTTTGTAAATCTGTTACCAATTCAAGTATCAAACCCAAAAAGTACGGAAAAGAAAGTGAGCTGAGTTAGAATCCATGAGTAAGTTCTTGTTCAAAAAATTCACTACTATTATAAAACACATGTGTGATTATTCCATCACAAACACATGGCATTACACTTCTGCATGTAGTGTTTCATAATTTATGTAGTGTTAACATTTGTCATTACCAAAATTAATGGATGTGTGACTCATGTGTTTTGTAGTGCATTATATATAAGGAGTTGTAGGAAAGTAATATGCATAAGTTTCTTTGATCAAAAAGACTTCCACTCTCTTGGCTGCTCCTCCCTCTCTCTCAATTTATTATTTCTTGTTCTCTTTACAAAGTATTGCAAACACATATAAGTGTATTTTAATTATAATTCACAACAACTACACATATCACCTATTTATCAGATTAGTTTGTTGACAAAATAAAATTTAATTAGTTAAGTAAATTTATTAAAATATTAATATTATATTATTAAAATACTCATGGGAATTAGACATAAAAACTTTTTTTTTTGGTAGAATAGGGGGAAGCAAAACCTCCCCATTTATTAAAAATATGAAAGAAAAAACAAACTACAGTTTGACTGTCCGTGCACGAGTGCACCCAACATCATCCTCAAACATTAGACCTTGAACACAATCAGGACTAACATCCAGAGATTGAAAACCTAAAGGAAGATAAAACGTATAGTTTGCTAATTCTTTTACAAAACGATTAATTTTCCTATACACATGATAAATACAGACTAACCAGTCCTTCGAAATAAAGCCATAGTACAAACGTACTAGGAAAGACAAGGAATGATTATCATTGATCCCTGACGTTAGAAAACCAATCACCACTTTAGAATCCACCTCAAACTCCATCCGTGTATAACACTTCTCCCATGCCATCACCAACCCGTAATAAACTCCCCACAGCTCTGCAAGAGGAGCTGAGCAGAATCCGATATTCAAAGCAAAACCAGCTAGCCAAGTACCATCACCATCACGTAGTACGCCCCCAGCTGTTGCCCTCCTTGGGTTACCATACAAGGCCCCATCAGTATTCAGTTTTATCCAGCCAATTCGCAGATGAGACCATGCTATTAAATGTTCCTCACTATCCCCTCCAGACATAAAACCTTCTTGAAACAGAGTAATTAAAATATATCAACTAGCCTTAGCTGTCTGTAATTAATATTTCTGGATCTGCCCTTTATGGGTTTAATAATATAATGGTTGCCGACAAAATATATACATATATATATTTCTGGAATCTGGATCTGTGTTTTTTTAGTCAACCAGCTTAGCTGTATCGTATTTGTATATATATAAAGTTAAAACAATGACTTTCTACGTTACGATGTAATATAATATATTTCCTTACCATAATAAAATGTGAAAATAGCATTTATCCCATAGTTTTAATTATTTGCCACTGCGCGATAAACAATATAAATAGGACTAGATCAAATCATTATGAAATAAATACTAAACAAATTGCAAATGGGAGTTGTTTAAGCGTTATTTTAAAAACGAGGATAACACATTTTCAGTCTATGTATGTTAACAATATCCCAAAATCCTCTAAGAAATAATAATTCTCCGAGCGAGGCAGCCAATGGACTTGTTCGGAGAATTTCAGAAGGTGGAAATCGATGGGAAACCATTTCTCGTATACCAAAACGTTATGAAACCATTACCACAAATACAAACCCCAAACTCCTCCGCTGAAAACACCATCATCGAATCAATCCAAAACAAAACACACTCCTCCAATAAAGTAGCCATTGATTCCGACGGCGACGACCTCCCTCTTCCACTTCTTTTCGCATGCCCTATTTTACGACTCCAGTCAACAGCGAGTAACGAGAATATTACATTACAAGATGAAGAGGGTAAAGTATTCGAACGCTTTTTCGAGATCAAGACTTCCCCTCTCCATGGTGACAATACGTCAAATGATCATGATCCCGTACTCCCGCTGTTTTGGTGCAACAACAAGGAAGCTGATCTAGAGAATGATGATTGCTATATTTGTGTATCCCATAAGGTAGACTCAGACTATTATTTCTGTGTCCAGTGTGATGTTAGGTACCACAAAGAATGTGTCGAGTCTCCACTTGAGATCAGTTATCCTACCCACGCCAATCATTCTGTCCAACTCTACTTTTCTAAGAAAAGATTCAAGAAGTGCATCTTGTGCAGAAAAACAGCAGATCGTTCCATATATTATTGTGCTCTATGCGACATTTATATGCACGTGTTCTGTGCCCAGGCGGCAATACCCTTTTTTAAAGACCAACCAAAAAGGCACGACCATATCCTCACCCTTTTCCCTAGGCAAGCTTCCTTAACCTGCAATATTTGTGGTCTACTCAATAAACTTCATTTCACCTACGTCTGCCCTTTATGCGATTTTGTCACCCATACTGATTGTATATATATCCCACAAACCATAAGAATATCTCGTCACCACCACCGTATCTCTTTCATTTCTTCTCTTCCATTTGGAAATAGGTCCTGTGGAGTTTGCCGTCAAGAAGTTTACAGTAAGTATGGTGCATATACTTGCAATGTGTGTAGTGGCTATGCTGTTCACACAAGATGTGCATTGCGTAATGATATATGGGACGGAAAAGAACTTGAGGGAGTACAAGAAGATGAAGATTTTGAGCCACCGTTCAAAAGGATTTCTGATGGAATAATACTCCATTTTTCTCATGGCTGTCATCTGGAATTTGAGATTAGTAGTGGAGTTTACGTCGACGGAAACAAGTTTTGTCAAGCGTGTGCTCTTCCAATCAACGACGAAAATTTGTTTGTATGTGTGGAATGTGACTTCATTCTACACGAAGCATGTGCAGAAGCTCCCTTTAAGAAGTTCCATCCATTACATCCCCATGCGCTTAAACAAAAGGTTGTCCACGAAAATGGCGTATTCATATGTGACGCCTGTGAAAACCTATGTAATGGTTTCGGATATGGGTGTATGGAAGAGTATTGTGATTACATACTAGATGTAGTATGTGCCTCGGCGTCCGAGCCGTTCAACTACCAAGGCCATCAACACCCCTTATTCCTAGCGTTACCCCCAAACGTAGAGGCAATGTGCCACATTTGCAAGTCAACAAAAGATAACAAGGTACTCAACTGCATTGCCATTGAGTGTGACTTTATTATATGTTTTGAATGTGCCACCTTACCGTACATGGTAAGATATAAGCATGATGAACATTACCTCACATTCTGTCATGGGGATGAGGCGACTGGCTCAGATTGGTGTGAGTTATGCGAGGGAAAATTAGTACTGAGAGTTATCGGAGGAAAAGAAGGATTCTATAAGTGCAACGATTGCTGCACCACGCTTCATAGTACTTGTTTACTTGGCCCTTATCCATATTTGAAGCCTGATCAAGCTTTCACATTGGGTCATAATGAATTCCAACTTCTACGCAACCCTTCTCCTCGGCGATTTTGCGGTATTTGCAATACGCGTCGCCCGTATCCAATAATAATCCTATACGAAGGGGAAGAGTCATCTCTCACTCTATGTAACTTTTATCATTGAGTTTTTTCTTTTTCTTTTTGAACATTGAGTTATCCCTTCTCTTTTCTAATTTATAAATTTTTGGTCTTTTTTTTTTTTTTGTTATCAATCAACCTTGTTTGTCTGTGCTCAATTTAATTTAATATTAGAACAATATCCCCTCTTTAATAGTAGAACAATATCCCCTCTTTAATAGTTTGGAAGATAGATCTCATAGTTACAACTTACAACCAACCAAATTGACTAAAAAGATAGATCTATAAAAAATTAGAAATCACAATCAATTACCTAGATTAATACTTGGAAGAGATGATCAATGCGGGTATAAGATGGAAAACGATACCAAACAAAAGTTGGATGAAGGAATCAATAAATAAAACAATCCAAAATTTAAAGAAGATGAGTGAATTAATGTCGATTAATCAATTGAAAGAAAATAATACTCAGATTTTTAAAATTTTGGAGGTGTGAAACAATACTCAAAGAAACAAAACCTATTTTGAAGTCCATAAAAATCTATATATATATATATATATATATATAAACAAAGTGGTGTAGAAACAAAGTGGTGTAGAAACAAAGAGGTGTGAAAAACTAATAGGTGTAAACATTGAAAGCCAAAGGTGCTACAAAATTGTTGGGAAAAAAATTTACAGCTTTTGAGATCATTAACAAATATAATCTAATCAATTACCTAGATTAATACCTAGAAGAGATGATCGATGCGGATATAAGATGGAAAACAACACCAAACAAATGTTGGATAAAATGAATCAATAAATAAAATAGTCTAGATTTTAACAAAGATGAGTGAATCAACCTCGATTAATAAATTGAAAAAAAACAATACTTAAATTTTTTAAAACTCGGAAGTGTGAAGCAATACTCAAAAAAATAAAAACTCTTTTCAAGGTCTATAAAAATCTATATATATAAACAAAAAAGTGTGAAGACAAAGAGGTGTGAAAAAAAAATTGAGCGACAACTGACAAGTATGAACATTGAAAGCTTGAGGTATGACGAAGAAACACAATTGTTGGATCAAAGCATTGCAATTTTTGAGATCATTAACAAAACTGAACTGTTAGATGAGATAATAAAAACAATTTTATCCAGTAGATTTAAACTGACTACTAAAAGTGAGTTTGCTATTGTATACAGATAGGTTTCAAAGAATAAACTAGTAATAGTCATTATAAATAAAAATTCAATAACTAATTTATTTAATTTAATTAATTAAAAACGAAAAACATATTATTAACTTCAAAAAATGACTATCGAATCAAAATAAGTATATAAGAATAGATATCTAACTTACCATATTAATTTTTCATTAATCATTATATTTTACCTCTTATCTTTTTACGAAACAAATAAATCATCATATCATTTATATGATAATAAACTATTTTTCTGCATTACTATGATTTGAATTTTTTTAAACGAATATATAAATTGTTCTATCTATTAACAAAATTGTAACAAGTCAAAAATTATGATTGAATACTATATATTCAACCAAAATTCTAATTGCGTAGCAGGCCAATTTTCATATATTTATTGTAACGTCCGTGAACCGAAATCCCGGTTATTGGGATGTGCCTCTATCGATGCAAGATTTTCTTCTACGGGACAAGTTAAGTCAAAAAGCTTGTTTTGGTTGCGTTTAGGGATTGGGAGCCCTAGGGGTCGATATAAAAGGATTATTATCGACGCCCTTTAATTGTTTTAACCGTTTTTCCATTCTGCAAAAGTGAGAAAAACTTTTCAGAGAGTTCATGTGAGTTTTGTGGCTGTTCTTGAGATATATGTTCTTGTGGTTGGAGATTTGAGGCCCTGAACGTGTTAGGACTAGGAGCATGCTATGGTGCTGTCTCTGGTGGTGTGTGATCCATTCTCTCTGTTTTGCAAAGGTGAGTGCGTGACCATGGCTTATCTAAGTGATTAGATCTATGTGTTTGTGTGTTTTGGTGTGTTTGATATTGCTTTTATGAGTGTTTGTAATGATATTTGTGGCTTGTGGGAGGCGGTTTTGGTATCACCGGCGTTGTGTCAATGTTTGGAGCTAAGAAAATCCGAGAGAAACCGTTTCGGCGATGATCCGCACGACTGCATCGATCGATGCAAGGTATGCATCAGTCGACGCAGTTAGGAATTCGAAGGAGACGCGAGGTTGCATCGGTTGATGCAAGAAGTGCATCGATCAACGCAGCTAGGTTGCTAGACCTGTTTGGTGAGAAGTCGATATATGGATGATTATGCGTCAAAAGGGACCTGAAGTGAAATCAACCCCAATTGGTACGCATCCAACACCAATCGAGATCAAAAGGACAAGACACCGTTCGACGTGTGCTTGAACAGATCGGTTAGGTTTAGAAAAAAACTTATTATTTCTTGTTACACCACCTCTCCCTTGTATATAAATAGGGAGCTTGTCTCCTCTCAAGAACCAAAGTGTAAATTGCGAGATTCAATAAAATCGTTTTAGGGTTTTTATTATTTTCTTTATGTTTTTAGTGAAAACCTAGATCCGGATGATCTAAATTCCGCCTTTTGGCTGCAAGGATCCCAACCTTAGGGGTGCTAATACTCCTTATTTTTTTTTAAAAAAAATCTAGCTTTCTTTTAACTTTAAACATCTAGCTCTCTTTTTAAAAAAAAAATTATTTCTTTGCTAATACTCCTAATTTTTTTTTTCTTCTAGGATATGAGACTATAGCAAGACCTTTCTCTCTTTTTTTTTTTTTACTTAAGACTTAGAGCTAATTAAACTGAACCTCATGGACTCTTTTCTTTTTATTTCTCTTTTATTCCTCAACCCAACCCCAAATAAACATGCTAACCACCCATCTTTCAAAACCGATTCTACTAGCTAGTCCAGATGGTTCTAAACTTAGCTAAAACAAGAGCCAATTCTTTGTCATTCTCAATACTCTCAAGGTTTCACAACCTATAACACCATTAAAACATGAAAAGGCCTCACTCAACAAATCACAACAAGAGTTGAAAGGAAAGGTTTGGGTTCAAGGGTAGGGGAAAACAATTTTGGGTTAAGGGAAAAGATTGGCAAAAATGGAGTGATAACCCGAGATTTATAGTTACCATGAGCAAACATTCAAGTTCCATAAGCAAGATAATTTAAGTTCAGGTTAAGTC
>NC_025693.1:1845576-1846571 GCF_000633955.1 Camelina sativa
TGAAAAGGCCTCACTCAACAAATCACAACAAGAGTTGAAAGGAAAGGTTTGGGTTCAAGGGTAGGGGAAAACAATTTTGGGTTAAGGGAAAAGATTGGCAAAAATGGAGTGATAACCCGAGATTTATAGTTACCATGAGCAAACATTCAAGTTCCATAAGCAAGATAATTTAAGTTCAGGTTAAGTCCAATAATATAGAGATGCTACAATGTTCAAGCAATTTTCACACAAGTGGAAGAAGCCTTCAAAAGACACAAGATTTTAAACAAAGATTTTTCATCATTTTTTTTCTTTTTTTTTCAGAGATTTATCTAGCAACAATGAACTGTGATTAAGAACTATAACTTCAATCCTAAGGTTGGACTTTAAACAAGGTGGTTTTAATCATTGTCCCCTAAAATGCATATGCAACAATCCTATATGAAGCAATCTAGACTCAATCCTAATATGTAAATGCAACTACATGAACACTTTTTTTTTTTTTATAATTTTTTTCAAATTTTTTTTTCTTTTTTTTTGGGGTTTTCTATGCAAATAGATGCAGACTCAAATGAATAAAACTAGCATGCAAAAATTTGAGATAAGAAAATAAGAAAATAAAACACAATGTTAAATACATTCTTAGATCCTCCCCCAAACTTAAATTACTAAGGATATTCTAGGAACCAAATATATGAGAACATATCCTAACTAACACTCCCCCGCAGTCAGAATGGGAGGAGGTCAGACGTTCAGGCTGGTTCGAAAATCGGTGAACAATGGAGAGGGTAGTCCCTTGGTGAAGGTGTCTGCATACTGTAACAAGGATGGTACATGAAGAACACGAATGTGACCAAGGGCTACTTTTTCATGGACAAAGTGACTATCAATCTCCACATGTTTGGTCCGCTGATGTTGTACTGGATTAGTGGAGAGGTAAACCGCAGAGACATTGTCACAATAGACCAGTGTTCCCTTGGTGAGGGGATAACCAAGATCGAGGAAGAGATTATTGA
>NC_025693.1:1847078-1856566 GCF_000633955.1 Camelina sativa
AGGCCTCACTCAACAAATCACAACAAGAGTTGAAAGGAAAGGTTTGGGTTCAAGGGTAGGGGAAAACAATTTTGGGTTAAGGGAAAAGATTGGCAAAAATGGAGTGATAACCCGAGATTTATAGTTACCATGAGCAAACATTCAAGTTCCATAAGCAAGATAATTTAAGTTCAGGTTAAGTCCAATAATATAGAGATGCTACAATGTTCAAGCAATTTTCACACAAGTGGAAGAAGCCTTCAAAAGACACAAGATTTTAAACAAAGATTTTTCATCATTTTTTTTCTTTTTTTTTCAGAGATTTATCTAGCAACAATGAACTGTGATTAAGAACTATAACTTCAATCCTAAGGTTGGACTTTAAACAAGGTGGTTTTAATCATTGTCCCCTAAAATGCATATGCAACAATCCTATATGAAGCAATCTAGACTCAATCCTAATATGTAAATGCAACTACATGAACACTTTTTTTTTTTTTATAATTTTTTTCAAATTTTTTTTTCTTTTTTTTTGGGGTTTTCTATGCAAATAGATGCAGACTCAAATGAATAAAACTAGCATGCAAAAATTTGAGATAAGAAAATAAGAAAATAAAACACAATGTTAAATACATTCTTAGATCCTCCCCCAAACTTAAATTACTAAGGATATTCTAGGAACCAAATATATGAGAACATATCCTAACTAACACTCCCCCGCAGTCAGAATGGGAGGAGGTCAGACGTTCAGGCTGGTTCGAAAATCGGTGAACAATGGAGAGGGTAGTCCCTTGGTGAAGGTGTCTGCATACTGTAACAAGGATGGTACATGAAGAACACGAATGTGACCAAGGGCTACTTTTTCATGGACAAAGTGACTATCAATCTCCACATGTTTGGTCCGCTGATGTTGTACTGGATTAGTGGAGAGGTAAACCGCAGAGACATTGTCACAATAGACCAGTGTTCCCTTGGTGAGGGGATAACCAAGATCGAGGAAGAGATTATTGAGCCAAGTTCTCTCTGCAACAACATTGGCGACACTGCGATACTCTGCTTCAGCACTGGAGCGGGAGACGGTATGTTGACGCTTAGAAGACCAGAAGATAAGGCTGTCACCAAGGAACACCGCATAGCCGGATGTGGAGCGCCGTGAGTTGGGGCAGCCATTGCATTAGAGTAAGCAACGAGGTATATTGTTGAAGACTTGTGAATTTGAAGACCATGAGAGATGGTGCCTTTGATGTAGCGTAAGATCCGTTTGAGAGCAGTGAAATGATTCTCCTGTGGGTCATGCATAAACAAGCATACTTTCTGAACGACAAACGCAATGTCGAAGCGTGTAAATGTCAGATACTGCAAGGCACCTGCAAGGCTGCGATAGAGAGATGGGTCAGAGACCGGAGGATTATTCGTAGCCTCAAGCTTGTTGGCTGTATCAACTGGAGTATTGCATGGATTGCAGTTTGTCATGGAGGCACGGTTGAGGATGTCAACAACATAGTTTTGTTGGCTGAGAAGAAGATCGACTTTGTTGTACTTGACTGTAATACAGAGGAAATGATGAAGTCCCAAGATCAGTGAAATCAAACGCAGCAGCAAGATGAGAGACAATCTTGTCAAATAAGACCGGCGATGAGGCCGTGAGGATAATGTCGTCGACATACAATAAAAGATAGGCCCTAGTAGCACCAGAACCATAAAGGAAAAGAGAGTTATCGCAGAGGCTTTGTTGAAAACCGACCTGTCGAGCGACCGAAGTAAACCAAGTATACCAAGCTCGGGCCTACTTTAAGCCATAGAGTGACTGTCGGAGCAAGCACACATGGTCGGGTTTAGACTTGTCGATGAAACCAGGTAGTTGATGCATGTAGACCGTCTCTTTAAGGTCACCATGTAAGAAGGCGTTCTTGACATCAAGCTGACGAAGAGGCCAGTCTTTGGCAAGGGCTACATGAAGAACGTATGGTCGCTGGTTTAACCACGAGGCTAAAGTGAATTAGGCCAATTTACTTTATGCTTCCCGTCCATTCCATCAGCCACACACCAGTGTGTTGGAATCAACTTCTCGCATGCTAAGTGAGCGCTCAACCATCTGAGAGCTACATTTCCATTGTTGTCGATAGGTAACATGTTACTATCTTATTTAGAGTCTTTTACTTGCAAAATCTGCATCTCTTTTGCACAGATTTGCGAAATACAATGTCTGATTTATTTACAGATAAATTCATCTAATAGTCCGTTGGATGGTCAACGAGATTAAAAAATGATAAGTTCTCAATTAGAAGTTTTCAGAATTGGTACATTTGTTTTCTTCAAGTTTGATTTAAGTGAACTTCTTAAACTATTCAAATCCATAAACGAATTTGACACTGATGTGAATATACATATAAAACAGCAAAACTTGAGGAACAAAGAGATCCTAATCTCTAGTTGTTGCGTCTCCTTAACCTTTTATAAGCAGCAACTAGTATAGTTATGCCTCTTTTGGTATATCGGCGTGAATTGTGTCGTAAACTTACTAAGTTTCTATCTTGGCTCATACACAATGTCAATTAGGTTACTCTTTCATCTTTCATCTTTCATCTCCTTCAAATTGTAGAAAACTATCTTCACTCAATGAATCTAGCAGGAGGTGAAGGAGGCGATGAATCTACGCGATGGTGGAAAAGCTTAGTTAATGCTCGACGTTCACAGTCCTGAAATGAAAACAAGGTTGATCAATACAACATTTTTTTTATGATCTAAGACCCCTTTATGATTATGTACTCATAATTTGAAACCGTGAGGTAAACCAATCTCTATTTTACCTTGAACATGTTTAGGCGTAAGGGTCTATCTGGATTCAGTCGCTGAAGTTTTAGGTATGTGTATGCAAAACTCAACTGATCTCGTGAGGTAAACCGATCAACTTCATTGAACCAAAGGCAGGTGAAGAGGTTTGACATTGGCGTATGGGCTCTTACAATAAAAGAACCTTCAGGTACATCTAACAACAACAACAACAACAAGACATCACACTCAAGAAACATTAACAAACAAAACGAGTAAATGTGTATGGGTGAGAGAGAAGCTAATGATTGATTGATTACTTACAACTTGGAAGAGGAGAATTAGGATCTGAAGGGTCAAATTTCTTGAGTCCATCTGACTGGTAGAACATAAACTGTTCATCAATGGCCGAATGGTTGTACTTGTTCAGCCGTTTGTTCTGTAACACCTCATCCCAAACACAGTGCCGGTCATAATGGTTTGAGATTGCGAATTCTGATTTTGTTCTCCATAAGAAGAAGTCAATTATAAGCATGGGATCTGTAGTGAGTCTCATCTTACTGTCTAACCAAATGGAATACCTGAAACAAGAAACGAGGGATAAGTAAAAAAAGATTGTGTCAGTGATTCAAAACTTCAGAGCCTGAGTACTAAGCCAACTAACCTCACCTAGAAGAAGGAAAAAGGCGATGTGACAGAAACTTTGGAACCTTTCCAGTCTTTCGCATGTCAGAATAAGGCAAATTGCTAACTACTACAGTTTTCCACAAACCAACAAATCCTTGCTTGTCTGGAACATGCCCTTCACTAGCAAGTTTCGATAGTGTTTGCTCATCCACAAACATCACGAAACACACATTTCGCTTCGAGAATTCACTGATCTAAAGAAACAAACAAGCAAAATGAGAGCTCCTAATGAATGATGAGCCTCACAGATATAGTCTTTACTTAATGATAACCGCAACAAATACTAAATACTAATGCATAAGCTAATATCTAGTATCTATCTACTAAGGGATAAAGTTCTAACCTTTTTGCTTGCAGGTCTCCTTAGAAAATCAGAGCTTCCAAAAATGCAAGAAGACACAGAGACTACACAGTTCTTCATGTACGCCCTATCCTTTTCGCTCAAATCAAATCCAGTACCTTTGACAAAACCACAGTGAATTGTCTGATTTACTGCAGAGTAAGATCTCTCTCTTTCCATGAGTGTTTGATGCCCTCCAAACCTAGGCTCATTATACGTCTCAGCCTCTACATAGCCTAACGAAAACCGCGTGAAATTCAAATAATCCTGAGGCTCAAGTATGCGATCAACAGATTCAGAAAGTGTAACTTCACATGGCAAATCTGCAATTATATACCAAAAACGTTACCTTAGATCATCAATAAAACAACACTAACACTCACTGAAATGACTAGAGATTAAAACAATCCATACGCTTGTTTCTCTTCTTGCTTCCGGGTGGTTTCTCAATGTTGGATTTGTTTAATCCTACATTAATCTCCGATGAAACCAGCAATTGACTTTTCATGTAAGCTGCATCTGTATCAAAATCCAGTTAATAAATAAACAATAGCTTTTTTTGAACACAAAATACCAGAGTACTAAGATATAAGTAAGCTTACGGTTTTGCTCAAAATGAGGTAAGAACTCAGAACCTACACCAAATATCCAAGAGTGTTTGATTAACTAATAATCTCCGAAATTTGAGAAAACCAAATTAAAGAAAAAGAAGACATTTTTTCTTAATTTTAAGCTTACCATGAAAGAGTAGCTTGTGGCCAGAGAAGATGCAAGAGAAGAAAAAGAGTGAAAGAAAGAAGAAGAAGAAATGTGAGAGCTTCAATTTCACAATCCGACCAAACTTTTTGCCTCTTCGGAGAAGTAAAAAAGAATTATCATTGTGACCAGATGGATTCAGATACGAAGAAGAAGATGATGAAGTAGAAGAAACCACCGTACTTCTTCTCTCCGGTAACATTATCTAATCCCCAAAACACACTGCCAAAAGTTCAAACCAAATCAAGATTTTTACATGTCCAAGATGCAGATATGGAATCACAAGAGAATTCATGAAATTTTTCAGAGAATCAAAGAACTGAGTGAAAAAAAAAAAACACCAGATTCGAGAAAGGAAACAACAAAAGAACTCTTTACCCGAGATCTCTATCTAGCTCACACCATGAAACCAAACCTGTGTGTGTGCGGTGGGTGGTGGCGATTTAGAGAAGAAACTGTATTTATTTATGTATTGTTCTTCTTTGTTTCTTTCTTTATTACAGTGTTGATTACTTACTTAATTAATAATAATGTCTAAATTGTTTTATTAATTCGTCCGAAGGCGAAGGCTAAAGAAAAGGTTTTGGTGTTTTTCATATCCCACATCGCTCAGCTATGGATTGCTCGCTATTGGAATGGGTGTATATAAGAGAAGGTCGATGGACTAAACAATTCATACCTTTCTCGGCCTTTTGGCTAAGATCAAGTGTAGTATCTGTTCTTATCAGTTTAATATCTGATATGTGGGCTATCGGCTCACACGATATTAACTCTATTTTTTAAGGGAGAAGGCCCGTTAAGATAGCTTGCTATCTGGGCTTTCACGAGTCGCCCATGCGTTGCACTACTGCACGGGCCTGGCTCAACCCGCCATTAACTTAGTCCAATCTTTTTATCATCTGTCATCCCAATAGAAAACCGTGTTAAACTTAAACGTTAATTATATAATCAATAACTATCTAATAGTTAGACAGACGTAGCTTATAAATTAATTATCTTAGTTTCTGTACTGACTGTTTGTGGAAATATCGATCAGATTGTACCTTTTGGTTTCTTTGGGTCAACTGATCAGATTGTACTCATGTTTGTTATTTTGTATCCTTCTGGTAATACAGATGCAGCGAGCAGACCACACACGACTTTTCTCCTCTCCTGAGGCTTATGAACCCCTTTCACATACAGTCAATGTTTCACCACGAACAGTATATGGAAGTAAACAAAGAACTACTCTCAGCCATTCTTTGTCATGTGGGATCGGATTCTTGGTACCTACTTGCCTTATTCACTTTGAGCAAAAGAGCAAGCGGATGCTTTGAATCACGGCCTACCAGGATGAGTGGTTTTTGTTTTGCCTTCTTGCTTTTGTTGTTCTTCTCTCCTCCACATACGGGAAAACTTAAGTAGTTAGATGATTTGATTTCAATTAATATTTTATAGGAATATAAGTGATGGCTCAATTATACCCCCATATCTTTTTTTTGACAAGGGATACAAACAATACTTATCTTCAAGATCTGTATGTATATTCTTGGTTTCTAAAACCCCATGCTGTATTAGCTTTGATTTGTCTCGGATCATCATCTTGGTTTCATTTCTTGAAATGTAATTAGCCCTTTTTGATTTTGGAGAGGAGAAGGTTCAATGGACTGGATAAGATCATTTAGGGTGTAAATACAATATTTTCCTTTATGAGTAGGCTACAAAGACATACATCTTCATCACATTTATTGTCTAAACAAGCACTTTGGTTCTTTCCTCTCACATCAC
This sequence comes from Camelina sativa, assembly GCF_000633955.1. Taxonomy (NCBI): domain Eukaryota; kingdom Viridiplantae; phylum Streptophyta; class Magnoliopsida; order Brassicales; family Brassicaceae; genus Camelina; species Camelina sativa. The sequence goes on from NC_025693.1 coordinate 1,853,380, forward strand.
TTCATATTTTCAACGAATTCAATTAAGGTTTTGTCTACTCTACTTTTATCTCACACACACAATGGCCTTTAGATGTGTTTCTCAGGGCCAGATCTTAGATATGTTAGGTAAAACGACATTTTCATTTATTTAAGTTTCCTCATTAATAGCTCTTTCTGTCAAACTCTTTGTACCTTTGATTTAACCCTTTGAGAAGCTAAGACAAAACCCGTATCTCTCTCGTGAGACTAAATCCAAAAATATAAATAAAAAGCAATATTTGGTGGGGGCATTTTTTTTGGAATTTGTCTACTCATTTTGCAGAATTTCAGATCTGTGTTTTTTTTTGACTTGGCAAAATGTTATCTTCACTCTGTAATCATTTGTCACTCTTTGAGTAAGTTTTACTAAGGTGCAAGATGACATTGTCATCAATAACTCAACAAGACATTAGATAAGTTACAAATCTTTCTCACTCAGTAGAAATTACAGATAAAGAGAGATAAAGACATTAAATTCTTTTTACTTTTATGCAGTCACTGACTATACAGAAGAGATGACTGTGTGTGAGAAACGGAGCTGTTGCTGATCCTTCTTCGTGTTTCGAAACTCTTAGGTTTAGTAGTAGTCTCCATTGGGAATCTTGGAACATAACTCGGTTGTGTCTTGTTCATGCTGCTGCTTCTTCTTTCTAAATCACCAGAAACCCTAACAGATTTATGACTCTTGCAGCTCAACAAGAAACCACCGCCTCCGCCGCCGCTGCTACTCGAATTCCGTCTCTGCGGTGCTGATGATTTAGCGGTGATAGGGATTCGAGGAATCTGAGAAGATCGGCTGCTTCTTCTTACAGGACTTGTTGCACATTCCGACATAACAGAGAAATCTGCTGCACTTGCTGTCACTATGCTCCACTCTACGCTTACTTCACTTGGAGCATAACACGTAGGTGAAGCTGGATCACTTCCTTGCCTTGTAAGAAAAGGTTTAGGTTTCCCTGTAAGACTCTCTATCTCGAAAAGATCCGCGCTTGTATCACTCCCTTCGCTCTTTTGGTCTTCCTCCTCTGTTCTTGATTCCCATGGACGCAATGCGAGTTTCTGTTGAACAACAATCCTCTTCTTCTCAATATTTATAGGAGATCCAAACACTTCAAGTGACTTCCTCTGCGATAACTCTTCTTGCTTCTGGATCCTGATCAGGTCTGACTTCATATTCTCAGAAGAACTCATCTGATTTTCGATCTTTCTCTTTGTGAAAACAGAGATGTTCGGATCAGAGCTTCTCTTCACCGAGATTTTCTCGTCGACATCTACTGAGTTCTCATCAGAACATGCGCATTTACACCCCAGATTTGCGAGAAAACTTTTCTTATTATTGCTCACCTTTTGAATCTGACCACTATTGTTGTTGTTCTTCTTCTCCTGCAAGGAACTGTTGCAGCTATTCACCAATTTGTTCTGAAGCAACACGCTCTGACTATTCCAGCTTGATTCAGACCGGACACTAGGAGTTCCTGTAGATTTCTTCGCGCTCTGCTTCGAATCGATAATGGTTCTCTCAACTTCGGGGTTTGTCAGAGACAGAGACAGAACACTAGAGCCTTGGTCTGAATCCATGTCTCCATTGAAGTACTTCTCAGCTCCAAATACACCAATCTCTGGTTCTTCAGAAACTTTCTTCGCAATTTTCTTCTCATCACCAAGCTCCTCTTCTTTTGGTTTGATGCTCACGCTTAGGGTTTCGCTGGGTTCCATGACCTTCTTGGTTGTGACAACAGCATCTTCCTTGATGTTCAAGTAAGAGGAAGAAGAAGAAGAAGAAGAAGGTGGAGGAGGAGAAGAGAAAGGAACATAGACACTGTGACTGTTGTTATTCTTCATGAAATCAAAAGATGTCTTTGGAGTTGAAGAAGATGATGTTAGTGTCACCATTTAAAAAAAAAAAAACTTTGTGGTGGCTTAATGTTTCTTTTTCTCTTTCTTTTTACTTGCTTGTGGATATATGTGGAATTAGGGTATAAATAGAGAAACAAAGACGAAATGTTTGATAGCTGTTTTCTTTTCTTTCTCTGAAGCTAAAGTGTTCTGATCTGATCAATGTGAGAGGGTTCCACATTGAGAGTTATTTGGCCAGTTGTGTGTGAACTGATTTATATATTTATTTTGATAAAAATGTTGGATGATGAATCTTTGTCAATCAATGGAGACTAAATAGATAAATTATAATGTTACCCCGTGACCACTAAATAAAGGAATTATAGTGACAAAAATGACATGGTATTAATACGATTGAGACTTATGAATACAAAACTAGTACTACGTACTACTCACATTGCAATTGGATCTCTTAAATTCTGGTCTATCCTTTACTCTCTTTTTTTTTTTTTTGGTTAAAGAGGTATCATAAAGCTTTTATAAACACTACAGTTTATAAACGAATAGAATTAGCAACTAAACCAGGCACGTACGACATATAAAACCACGATTATAACGCCGATTTAAACAGCATTACACTGTATTTTATGCAGCTCCTAACTTCTTTTCTTACACGATATATAATTCAGTTTATTAATTAACACGATATCTTATGCACCGGCCTAAGTTGCACACTGTATTCATGTCACAGTCCTTCAATATTCTGCTCTTAAAACCAAAAGTAATTTTTTTGTGTATTTGTTTAAGGGCTCTCTTAATTAAGCCCAATGTTTGATTAGCAATTTAGTATGTTTTGTAAGTATGAAATATAATAATACATTGAATAAAGATATAAACTTATTAATCGATCATATATTCGTATGATTAACAAATTAATGTCGAAAAGAAGTGAATGCGCATAATTAAAAGAAATTATACTTGACTAGCTAGTAGATATGAATTTCACTCGAGGAACAAAAATACAAAAAATTGGAAGCACGAGGGGTGTACGTATTTTGTTGCATGGGGAGATATTGACAAAGACCATCGAGTTGGGTTACTTCTGTTAAATATATTAATATTTCATGTAATGATTTGACGTACACTCTATTATTTAGGTGCATAAATATTAGAAAAATCATAGGATCGTCGTATCTTGTGTGATATAATACATATCAAATAATTGTAATGTGTATAATATTCGTTAAAAATACATAAGGAGAATAAAATAAACTCAAACATAAAATCCATGTATCTGTCAAAGTGTCTTTTTTTTTTTTTTTTTTTTCACT
>NC_025693.1:1861180-1861737 GCF_000633955.1 Camelina sativa
GACCTACCGACCATTGGAGTACTCAAAGGAGTCGCTTTATCCATATAAAAGCGCTTTAAAATCTTTTTCGTATAATTTGACTGATGCACAAATACACCATCTTGGAGATGTTCTATTTGAAGACCGAGACAACATTTTGTCTTTCCAAGATCTTTCATTTCGAACTCTTCTTTCATATGAGTTCTAGCATCATCAATCTCCTTTTGAGTTCCAATTATATTGAGATCATCAACATATACAGCAATGATCACAAATCCCGATGAGGATTTCTTTATAAAGACGCAAGGGCATATTTCATTATTTACATATCCTTTCTTCAATAAGTAATCGCTTAAGCGATTATACCACATGCGTCCGGATTGTTTTAATCCGTAAAGTGATCGCTGTAATTTTACCGCATATATCTCATTAGGCTTTTCCTTTAAAGTCTCAGGAACCTTAAATCCTTCTGGAATTTTCATGTATATTTCATTATCCAATGATCCATATAAATACGCTGTCACTACATCCATAAGGTACATTTCTAAATTATTAGAAGCTGTTAGACTCATTAAGTA
>NC_025693.1:1862108-1862220 GCF_000633955.1 Camelina sativa
GATGCTTCATGAAGAGCAATTATTTCTGCATGATTTGAGAAAGTGGCGACCAAAGTCTGTTTCTATGAGCGCCATGAGATTGCAGTTCCTCCAATAGTGAAAACATATCCAG
>NC_025693.1:1862280-1894690 GCF_000633955.1 Camelina sativa
TTGCCAGCGTTGAAGCTATTAGAATAGTGACCTCTTCCTCTACCTCGACCACGACCTCCTCCACGCCCACGACCACGGCCACAGCCTCGACCGCGTCCGCGTCCTCGTCCTTGCCAATTATAACTGGATGAAGCAACATTCACTTCTGGAAGTGGAGCTGATCCAGATGGGCGAGTTTGATGATTCAGCATCACGAGTTGATTATTTTGTTCAGCAACAAGAAGAACGTGCATTAACTCAGAAAATCGAGTGTATCCTTTGGTCTGGTATTGTTCTTGCAGGATTACATTTCCAGGATGAAAAGTTGAGAGCGTTTTTTCGATCATATCATAATCGCTCACTTCTTCGCCACACAAAGCCATCCTGGAGGTGATTCCGAACATAGCGGAATTAAATTCACCAACACTTTTGTAATCCAAGAACCGGAGATTTAACCACTCATGTCTAGCCTTTGGTAAGATCACATATTTCTGGTGATCAAACCTATCTTTGAGTGATTGCCAAAGATCTACAGGATCTTCTTTCGTGATGTACTCATTTTTCAGATTATCGTGGAGCTGGTGGCGTAAAAACACCATGGCTTTTGGCCTTATCCTCATCTGACGTTGTTTTCGACGGATCGATGGTGCTTAAAAGCCCATCCGATCTCAGATGCATTCGTGCATCCGATGCCCATGTCATATAATTTTTTCCAGATACATCAAGGGCAAGGATTTCGAGTCTGGCGAGATTTGACATAATTATCTACATGAATAATAAGTCCATTATTAATTTATTCATGAGATTTTGAGGAGGCAGAGCCTTCTATAATATAATATAAATCTTAACATATGATCGAGAAGGCAGAGCCTATCTTTCTGATCAAGAATGTAGATCTATATGATCAAGGAGGCAGAGCCTACCATTATGATCAAGGAGAAGACATAGTCTTTTTACTCCGTAAATATCTCATATATATATTCTTGAATTTAAAGGAATTTAAAGAAATTTTAAATAAACAAATTCGACATAAATTAGATGTTACCTCAAAAGATTGATCTGTATAGAAACGGTTAGATCGGTTGGAGCAGAGAGACGATCGTGCTGATAACGTGTTGTAGATAATAACACAAATATAGAAGATTATTATATAAATATATATATGTGTGTATGTATATGCTTATGTTTATGCAATTGTGTAATTGCACAAAGAAAGTAGAGAAGAAACGTGATGGTGAGGGAGAGGGTGAGGGACACTAACACATCTCTTTTTACTTTGAAATCTTATATATTGTCTATATCTCACTCTCATCACATATTTATAGGTACAAAACAAATGATGAGTCACTTAATCAAAAGAGATAAACATGACAAGTGTTAAAACATGTGTCATGTTTAGTGATGAATAATCACTTCTTTATAACAAAACCCTAATTATAATATTTTTCCTCATTCACCCTCTTCGTCGTCTACTTGTTTCTTCACCAACCTGATCTAGGGTTTCTTTTCACGCTCACAAAGTTTCTTCCCTTTCTTTCTAATATTCTTACAATTACGAGATATATACGACGATGATCTGCAACGAGTGCGAAAACGACGCCTTTGTCGAAGGAGACGACGGGTTTTTATACTGCCAACGATGCTTTGTTAGGGCTAATGATATTATCCTAACCGCCAGCGACCAAGAGGATTTCTTCGGTGAAGTTGCACCGACGACGTTTCCATTTATATTTACAACGGGAGGATATCGTCGTCGCTTCGGTGACATTGAAAACGGGAGACCGCCGGCTTCGAGATGGACGATAGAGATGTTGCCAAGTGTAGCGGTTGTGGAGAAAGGAGAGTGTGTGATATGTTTGGAGGAATGGGGTAAAGGTGAGGTGGCTACGGAGTTGCCATGTAAACACAAGTATCACTTGGCGTGCGTGAAGAAGTGGTTGAAGATTCACGCCTCGTGTCCTCAGTGTAGATACAAGATGCCTCTTGAAGGTGAAGGAGAAGTGGTGAAAAACGTTGGTACTAGCGTTGATGTTGGTGTTGATGAAGATTTTATCGACTATTATGATTCTGATTGAAACGAATGACTAATAGAGTAATGATCTTTTCAACTTATTATTGGTTTTTTTTGGGTGTGTTTTGTTTTATTTCTTAGTGGAGAAGTGATTTTTTCGTTTTATTTAAGCATGGTTAGGATCTATTGGAATAAATCCATGATTGAGGATTGTATGATTGAGTCAAACTCGCAGTAAGCAAATGCTAACAAGATACTATATAGGGGAGTTTGAAGGACTCTAGAATGAAAGAAGGTTACACAAATAGTGAGAAATATTCAAAGCAACCGGACACAAAATGTTTATGATTCACTAATCTAAGAACTTGTGAATCATCTTTTCTCAAACCAAGTACATGCGGCCAATCATCGATTTTGTAGTCAATAAATATGCCTCTTTCTCATGTTGTATACTTGGAAGCAACTTTCTTAATCAATCAAACAAAACATTTCCCCATCATAAACTTATATAAAAAAAGGAAAAAAGGTCATGTCATGCTTACAACTTTGTCAACTTCCACTCCCATTATGCAACATTAGGCTGAACCAGTCCGGGTTAGCCCTGGGCATTCGGGTTCCCGATCGGGTTTTCGGGTTTAGATATATAGAACCCGTTCGGGTTTTGACATTTTTGGGTTGGGTTCGGGTATTACCCGTTCGGGTTCGGGTAATTCAGGTTTACCCGAACTCAATCAAACCATGAACCAAAAATATATATATATATATATATATATTTATATAAATTTTAGAAAACTTGTATATATATAAATATTTAACATTTCATATTAGGACAGAGAAACTAAGATGGCAAAATGGTTAAAGATGCACTCTTAAATGTTCAAGGTTATAGTTCAAATCTCCTAGGATGCATATTTTTACATTTAATTCGGGTCAGTTCGGGTGGGCATTTGGGTTTGGATAAAATGCCTAGGGCTAGTCTGGGTAATGGAGAATTGCGCCGTGAGAACTTGACAGGATCCATGGATGCCATCACCACATCCCAATAGGACATGCAACAAAATAACCATTCAGCCTAAAAGTCTAATATCTGTTAATGGCCAATTCAACAACATAAGATAGAAATCGAAGATTTAGTGTTTATCATATAGTAAAGGACGGACTCAGCTTCAGAATTTTGCTGGTAAAAGGTACATTTTTTAAACAGCGAAAATTTGAGGGCCTTTTTGTTGCAATAACTCCAATATCAAAACCTCCACCGCCAAATCCTAAACGCCCGAAGCCAGGTTTTGCCGCAAAAGTTTTGAACGCAAATCTTCGTCGATCTAATTTAGGGTTTCCTTTATCCCTTGCAAAGTTTCTTACTTTTTTCTCTTTCTAAGTCCTTTCAATTACAATGACTACAATGATCTGCAAGGAGTGCGACAACGAAGCCTTTGACAAAGGAGACGACTGGTTCTTCTACTGCCAACGACGCGGTGTTATGGCTGATGATATAATTCAAACTGGCGTCGACGACGGAGATTTAATCGGTGAAGGTGGAGATATGGGTGGTGTTGATTGACCCAATTTAACAGAGTGGACTTAGCGCGTTCTATTTCATGATTTCAGATCGAAATGTTGTCGATGTTCAATAACAAGAATTTTGTAAACCTGGTCAGGGTACTGTGAGTAAAAGGAACCTTTCACCAGCATCTTGATATTTGAATATGCTCCAAACGGATCACTCTTTGAGCATTTACACTGTGAGTGATTACTTGACAAAAACTACAATGTCTTATGTTTTGGCTCGTTTTATTTGTGATCTAAATGAGAAAGCAAATCATTTATCTTTCCTTTTTGGGTCACAATTGCAATGGGTTCAGCATATTGGAAAATAACCGTTGTAAAAAAGGCCAACTGTGCAATATACAAGGAAAAACTTGAGTATTTTTATTTAACTTTTGTGAGGCTTGTACAATGCTTATTTTCCAATTCCAAATCTCAATATTTTCCAACGGCTATATTGTATATGGTACGATAAACAACCAAACGGCACCGTTTAAAGGCTGAGAGAGAGAGAAGTCTTATTTTAACACTCGACGCTCCCTTTCTCTTTGTAAACCTAATTAAATTAAAGTTCTCTCTCTGCTCTCATCGTCTTCTTCCTTGAGAGATAATTTGTTGATTCACTCCCGACAAAATCAAGTTCAAGAGAAGAATCAATCAATCTCTTGCGAGGAGAGATCCACAGTCTCTAGATAAGTTCTCTTCGCTTATTTTATATGAGTTTCTAGATCTTTCTTTGCCTTTTTGATTTTATCCCATTTTAGGGTTTTCAATTTCGATTGTATTGACTCTGTTTTGTTCTTTTCATCCTTTAGCGACGATCAATCACTTCCCAGTTCCTATGAAATCGCCATCTCTAGGTAAGTTCGATTTGATTGTCGTTAGGGTTTTTTTTTTTTGTTTTCTTTTGTCTAATGGCGATAAATAGCTTCGCGATCTCCAATAATTGATATCCCCAGAATTGCTTCTTGGAAATTTTGGGGGTTTTGTTTCTCCGTGTTTCAGGGGATGAATTCGATCAAGCCTTTGCCTAAGGGTGTTCATCTTTCCAAGCGTTCTGGAATTATGATGTTTGACATGACGAGGAAGGTCGTGGAGGAACACGTGTTTAACAGTCTCGACGCAACCAAGGTCCGCAAAAATCAAATTCTCCCCTTCTACTTCGATTTCTTGATCTGGTTCTCTGGATTTCTTCTGACCGATCTCTCTATTTTCAGGTTTCTATCTTTGTGGGTGTTGTTTCGTGCTCTGTCAAGGTTGTGGATGATGGTGAGTATAGCTCCACTATGAATACTTTTTCCACATGATTGAGTCCTAATTCGGAATTATTTTACTGGTTTTGGTTTTCAGGATCAGGCGTTTCCAGAGATGATTTGATTTTGTTGGGAAAAAGATACAGTAAGTTGTGGCGATCTTTTATGTTTGATGCACAAATAAAGGTCACTTCTTAGTTTTCGATTGAGAAACTTATCTTAAGCAATCTGTGGAAACAGCCACTTCAAAGTTTCATGATTTGGAGTCATCCAGTGAAAATTTTGGATTCCGTGGAGGGGCGTTAGCGTTAGCTTCGATATCAGATAATCTCGTTACTGGAAATCAGGATAAAATCTATTGGGAAGCCTAATGGTTATCGAAAGGTATGGGATGACTTTGATGCTACTCAATACTCCTACATAATTTTTGTTAAAACAAAAATCTTACTTTCTTTGATTTTAGTTCTTTCGGTTATTGGTTTTCAATTTTGTGTCTTGGGTTTCAAAATCGTTTACTTTGTCTATAGTTTTGTGTGTGTCTGTGCTCCTTATAGGTTTGGTTTTCCCTTGTGTATTATACGTTTTTGGTTGCTTGCCAATTAACTAGTCTCACGCTCACTCATGTGATGAGATAGTCATAACTAAAATTGTTATGTATTGGTATGCAATACTCTTTGTCCTGTTTCTATCGAGGTAATCTAAATTACCTCTCTGCTTGTCCTTGTCCCTAGTCACCTAAGCAAAAAATACAAATGCCTCGGTTTGGCTGAGGTGATTTAAATTACCTCTCTGCTTGTCCATGTTCCTTGAATGCATGGGGTTCCTAGTCACCTGAAAATACAAATGCCTCGGTTTCTGAGGTAATATAAATTATCTCTCTACTCTTCCCTGTCTCTTGAATGCAGATGGTTTCCTAGTCACCTGAGCAAAGACACAAATGCCTCGGTTTGGATGAGGTAATCTAAATTATCTCTCAGCTTGTCCTTGTCCCTATCGGTTTGATTGTCCCTGTCCCTTGAATGCATACAGGTTCCTAGTCACCTGAAAATACAAATGCCTCGGTTTCTGAGGTAATATTAATTACTTCTCTGCTTGTCCCTGTCCCTTGAATGCATATGGGTTCCTATGGGTTCCTAGTCACCTGAGCAAAGAAACAAATGCCTCGGTTTGGCTGAGGTAATCAAAATTACCTCTAAGCTTGTCCCTGTCCCTATAGGTTTAATTGTCCATGTCCCTACTGTCCCCGTCCCTTGAATGCATCTGGGTTCCTAGTCACCTGAGCAAAGAAACAAATGCCTTGGCTTGGCTGAAGTAATCTAAATTACCTCTCTGCTTGTCCCTGTCCCTATCGGTTTAATTGTCCCTGTCCCTTGAATGTATTCGGGTTTCTAGTCACCTGAGCAAAGAAACTAATGCCTTGGTTTATTTAAGGTAATTTTAATTACCTCTCTGCTTGTCCATGACCCTTGAATGTATCAAGTTCCTAGTCGCCTGAGCAAAGAAACAAATGCCTCGGTTTGGCTGAGTTAATCTAAATTACCTCTCAGCTTGTCCTTGTCCCTATCGGTTTAATTATCCCTGCCCCTACTGTCCCTGTCCCTTGAATTCATCTGGGTTCCTAGTCACCTGAGAAAAGAAACAAATGCCTTGGTTTGGCTGAGGTAATTTAAATTACCTCTCTGCTTGTCCTTGTCCCTATCGGTTTAATTGTCCTTGTCCCTTGAATGTATTCGGGTTTCTAGTCACCTGAGCAAAGAAACTAATGCCTCGGTTTATTTGAGGTAATTTAAATTACCTCTCTGCTTGTCCATGTCCCTTGAATGTAGAGTTAAATTACCTCTCTGCTTGTCCATGTCCCTTGAATGTATAGAGTTCCTAGTCGCCTGAGTAAAGAAACAAATGCCTCGGTTTAGCTGAGGTAATTTAAATTACCTCTCAGCTTGTCCCTTTCCCTATCGGTATGATTGTCCCTATCCCTTTCAATGCATACAGGTTTCTCGTCACCTTAGCAAATAAAAAAATGCCTTTATGCTTGTCCATGTCCTATCGGTATAATTGTCCCTGTCCCTTGAATGTATTCGGGTTTCTAGTCACCTGAGCAAAGAAACAAATGCCTCGGTTTATTTGAGGTAATTTAAATTACCTCTCTACTTGTCCATGTCCCTTGAATGCATTAGGTTCCTAGTCGCCTGAGCAAAGAAACAAATGCCTCGGTTTAGCTGAGGTAATTTAAAGTACCTCTCAGCTTGTCCTTGTCCCTATCGGTATGATAGTCCCTGTCCCTTGAATGCATATGGGTTCCTAGTCACCTGAGCAAAGAAACAAATGCCTTGGTATGGCTGAGGTAATTTAAATTACCTCTCTGCTTGTCCCTGTCACTATCGGATTAATTTTCCTTGTCCCTGGAATGTATTCGGGTTTCTAGTCACCTGAGCAAAGAAACTAATGCCTCGGTTTATTTGAGGTAATTTAAATTACCTCTCTGTTTGTCCTTGTCCCTTGAATGTATCAAGTTCCTAGTCGCCTGAGCAAAGAAACAAATGCCTCGGTTTAGCTGAGGTAATTTAAATTACCTCTCAGCTTGTCCCTGTCCATATCAGTATGATTGTCCTTGTCCCTTTGAATGCATACAGGTTTCTCGTCACCTGAGCAAAGAAAACAAATGCCTCTATGCTTGTCCTTGTCCTATCGGTATAATTGTCCCTGTCCTATCGGTATAATTGTCCCTGTCCCTTGAATGTATTCGGGTTTCTAGTCACCTGAGCAAAGAAACAAATGCCTCAGTTTATTTGAGGTAATTTAAATTACCTCTCTGCTTGTCCCTGTCCCTTGAATGCATCAGGTTCCCAGTCGCCTGAGCAAAGAAACAAATGCCTCGGTTTAGCTGAGGTAATTTAAAGTACCTCTCAGCTTGTCCATGTCCCTATCGGTATGATTGTCCCTGTCCCTTGAATGCATCTGGGTTCCTAGTCACCTGAGCAAAGAAACAAATGCCTTGGTTTGGTTGAGGTAATTTAAATTACCTCTCTGCTTGTACCTGTTGTTATCGGTTTAATTATCCATGTCCCTTGATTGTATTCGGGTTTCTAGTCACCTGAGCAAAGAAATAAATGCCTCAGTTTATTTGAGGTAATTTAAATTACCTCTCTGCTTGCCCCTGTCCCTTGAATGTATCAGGTTCCTAGTCGCTTGAACAAAGTAAAAATGTCTCAGTTTAGTTGAGGTTATTTAAATTACCTCTCAGCTTGTCCCTGTCCCTATCGGTATGATTGTCCATGTCCCTATCGGTATGATTGTCCCTGTCCCTTTGAATGTATATGGGTTTCTCGTCACCTGAGCAAAGAAAACAAATGCCTCGGTTTGGCTGGGGTAATTTAAATTACCTCTCTGCTTGTCCCTGTCCCTATCTGTTTAATTGTCCATGTCCCTTAATGTATTTGGGTTCCTAGTCACCTGAGCAAAGAAAACAAATGCCTTGGTTTGGGTGAGGTAATTTAAATTACCTCTCTCCTTGTCCATGTCCCTATCGGTTTGGTTGTCCTTGTCTCTATAATGCATTCAGGTTCCTAGTCACATGGTGCTAAAAGCAAATGCCTCGGTTGTTGAGGTAATCTAAATTACCACTTTGATTGTTCCTGGTCATGATCTCTGATTATCAAATGAAGCAGTCCCAAATCTTTAAACTGCTTGGGTTGTAGAATTATTACATCCATGGAGCATGCGTGATCACGCTTACATTTAATCTGAGGTATGTGAATTTTTTGATATTCTACGTCTGAAAATCAGGTATGTGAATTTCTATTTCTTAAGGTTAATATTTTCTGTTGTTTACAAAATTCATTACCGTGTGTACCCATTCTCGACAAGTAGCAAAAACTTACATAGGTTTTCTAACATCGCTTTTTTATCTTTCTTCGCATGCAGTTGTTCTCGGGTTTCTGAAGATCGTCGTAAGAGTTTCAGGTTATTCTTTAGCTCCCTTTGCAGTTTGCATGCAGTTCTCGGGGTTTTTGTCTGTTTACTTCAAATGTAGCCGTGTTACCATGTAGATGACTAGGAGACAGGAATTTTATTTTTGAAGATCGCATAGCTGGTTGGGGTTGTCATTTCTATTTTGATTAATTTATATATGATGTTTACATTGTTGAAAGAGCAAACTATTTTTTCTCTAACTAATGTGGAAGATTATTACAATGAGTGTTTTATTGTCTGTGTTGGTTCATATTTGATTCTTAGGGAAGCTTATATCTGAAATCTCTTTTGCATTTTTAAGCTGTGTTTGTTGGTTGTCTTGTTATTGTTGTATACACCCTTGTTTGTTTGGGTTTTCCCAGTGATGACATGTCTACAATTGTTTGTCTTGGTAGGATCTTGTTTCCTGTATACAACTTACAGCCCCCCGCTAGCTGCCCCGCTAACAATTCATTATATAGATGTTCAAACAAATACAATTAAAAAGTGGTATACACGTTTGAAAATCAAACATCTTAATTGTCTTAGTTGATTCTTAGAGAAGCTTATGTTTGAATTCTCTTTTGCATTTTTGGCTGTATTGGTTGTCTTCTTGTTATTGTTGTTGTATACCCTTGTTTGTTTGCAATTTCAAAGTGATGATGTCCACAATTTGGCTGTAATTGTTCATTTTTATGATATTGTGTGTTTCTATCATTTATGTTGTTCTTTTCATTTTATTGTGAATTTGTCTCTTTAACCTAATTTTTAGAAATAGGTACATCTGCTCTCGTAAGATAGTTATTTAAAGCTATCTATCTTGATCTGAAATGTGTCTCACATAGCCTGCTTGTTACGGTTGAAGCTGAATAATGCATGAGTTCTTTTAGTTTTGTAAATCTTATGGCATCTGATTTGAGTGTGTTTCATGTTACCTTTTCTTTCTTGGTCCTATTCTTGTTATGATCTGACCTTGGTTATATGGGATTCAGCCAGAGGTGGATGCATGTTTAGATGTTATTCCTGTTGCAATCATCATCATGTAAAGTTTGCTTGCACTCACTTTGTGATCAGTGTCTCTGCTTCTATTGTTTGCGCTCTTAGAAGTTAGAGTTGACTGCTAAGTTTAAGCTTTTTTTTTCAACTTGCTATATACTAATGCTTTTTCGTTTAGTCAGTCAAATTTCCATGGAACACTGAGCTGGTGTTAATTTTAATATTTGGTAGGGTCTTGTTTCCTATATACAAAGATCACAACTACACATTTATTTGTGGCAATTGATCTTGATTAAGAAAAATTTACTTACATGCAGTGTGAGTGTTACTACAGTGTTTTTTGTTTGTTTGATGTGTTTTATTTAGTATAAAGACTAAATTATCTTTGGTGTTCACATTGTTGAAAGAGCAAAGTATGTCTTCTCTGACTAGTGTAAAATGAGTGTCTTGTCGGTGTTGGTTCATATTTGATTATTAGAGAAGCTTATGTCTGAAATATGTCATGCTTGTCTTGATGTGATCCATTCGTCTAATGGAAAGATGTGAAGCTATGTGCTATATCCATCCAGTGGTCGAACTATCTTACCAACATTAATTTGTTGTTTTCCTCCCATAAAATTAAATCGTACATGTAGTGACACATCGACAAAACCAGTACAATCTCCTATGAAAATTTACAATTTTCCCATAAAATTTAACTGATGACACATCGACAACACACTATAACAATCTTCTATAAAATGTCGCTCTTCTTAAAGATAAAATAAAACTTCTGTGAATGCTCTATTTCATTTGATATTGAATACAATAGTATAGTTTGTTGATTATTTGGAAATACTTATTACCTGATGAAGTAAACTTGATTTACCAAGAAACATGCGTCTTTTCGCATTTTCCTCCTCTATCCTCCATGTTTTCTTACCATAAAGCAAATCTTTTCTCATGATAAAGAGGAAAAACAAATTTGTATGGATCATGTCAATTTAAAGAAGGGTCGACATGATCCATATGTTTAAGATCAGACATTGCAATGAAAAAGTTATCATTTTGCCATCAACATAACACTAATCATTTAATTTCTATTGATCCATTAAAAGAAGGGAAAAGACAAGTCAAAACTGAAAGAATAAAACAGAGATTTTCAGAGACCTGTTCTAAATGCAGGACCTTAAGAATTCGATATGAGATGACAAGAACGATACAACCCTGAGTTTTGTTTACATTTCATGTCTTTATCCTCCCCCAAACTTGTTGAAAATTGAAATACTGTCATAAAGGCATAGAAATACCTGCAGTTTCATATAAAAGATAAGAGTGATGCCCAGAATCATTGACAAATTACTAACTAGCACTGATGAATTATGCCAATTTAATTTAGTAAACGTAACCAGGTAGTAACCATGAAACTAGAGCTGCTATAGTGATAAACCGACCATAAGACAACAAATATAACAGTTCCAATCACAAGTAGAATTTCATGAACAGGTAACAATAATCCGACAATCTAAAAGTAAGCAAGACAAAAACAGGGATTAAAAACATATTCATCATAACTGAAAAGGGGATATCAAAAAGCAAAGTTAACACAATCTATCAGGCTCCTGTTACAGCTACGTTAATCAGATAGAAATATACTTTCCCTATTAAGAAGATGGTAAAGTTTTATACTTGAACGTTGGTACTAGCGTTGATGATGATTCTATTGACTATTTTGATTCTGATTGAAACGAATGAATAATAGAGTAATGATCTTTTCAACTTTTTATTGATTTTTTTTTTGGGAGTGTTTTGTTTTATTTCTTAGTGGAGAAGTGACTTTTTCCGTTCATTATTTAAACATGGTTAGGGTCTATTAGAATATAAATCCATAATTGAGAATTGTATAATCCCTTCAAAATTATTGTATAAAGTCATGGTTTTGAGTCAAACTCGCAGTAAGCAAATGCTAACAAGATTCTATATATATATGAGAGTTTGAAGGACTCTAGAATGAAAGAAGGTTACACAAATAGTGAGAAATATTCAAAGCAACCGGACACAAAAATGTTTCTGATTCACTAATCTAAGAACATGTGAATCATATTTACTCAAACCAAGTACATGCGGCCAATCATCAATTTTGTAGTCAATAAATATACCTAGGCAACTTTCTTAATCATCTAGATTCTTAATCTTAATTATATATTTACATAATCTAACAAAACACTAACTTTGAAAGAAAGTAAAAATTCATATACACAAGCTCATGTCATGCTTACAACCTGACAGGATCCATGGATGTCAATGTAAACGTTTTAGCTAAATGAAAGATAAACCCCACTCAGAAACTCACCGCGAGTCCGAAAGTAGGTAAATCACAACCCAAAAGATGACGTTAAGAAGAGAATATCACCTTGAAGGGACTGAGATTCACGGATGATGAGAGGATATGATTCAGATAGTGAGATAAGAGAGAGAGACAGTAAAGAGAAGATGATTATTGATTGATTGTTTTTCCCAAAATGGGATAAGGTTCGTACATAAGCACGTTGGGTCACGCAGGACCACTACAGCTGGCTTAAAAGCATAACCGGGACAAACCGGGTTTACAAAAGTGAAGATAAAGATAAGGTAGAGGGTAACGGTAACTTTATCCTGTTACAATACTCCCCTTGTGGAGAGCAGACTTGTCCTCAAGGCTGAAAATGCGGGAATTTGGCCGTGATATCCTGGTAGAACTCCCATGTTGCTTGTTCTGGAGTCGAACCCTTCCATTGTACCAACACCTTTGTAGCAGCACTGTTGCAGCGTTTGACCACCTTAGTATCCAGGATACGTTCAGGTTCTTTGGAGTTCCCGATGTCAAGGCAGTACTGAGGTAAGACTGGTGGTTCAGATGATGGATTGGGACACAGTTTTAGCTGACTGACATGGAAGACATCGTGTATAGCCGCTGTTGGGGGAAGTGAAAGCTTGTAGGCTACCGCTCCAACCTTGTCAGTTACCTTGAACGGTCCGTAGTACCTTGGTGAGAGTTTGTGTGGAACGTTCCTGGATTTGAGAGAGTTTTGTCGATATGGCTGGAGCTTCAGGTACACATAGTCTCCTATCTGAAACTCTCGAAAGGAACGCCTTGAATCTGCATATTGTTTCATCCTGTTCTGAGCACGGTGTAGATGAAACTTGAGCATAGATATGACCTCTTCCCGTTTCTGTAAACTGCGATCAACAACAATAGAGGAACTTTCCCCAGCTAGGTAAGGGAGATGTGTTGGAGGAGGTTGTCCATATACGATCTCGTAGGGGGTGCAGCGAATGGCTGAGTGATATGTTGTGTTGTACCACCATTCTGCGAGAGGTAACCAGCTGGACCATGTATGCGGAGCCTCAGCACTCATGCAACGTAGATATGTCTCCAAGGTCTTGTTGGTGACCTCGGTTTGACCATCAGTCTGTGGGTGGTAAGCCGTGGAGAACTTTAGATCCACGCCAAGAACCCTGAACAAGTCTTGCCACACTTCGCTGAGGAACGTGGGGTCTCTGTCGCTAACAACGTCTTTTGGCAACCCGTGGAGACGGAAGACATTGTCTAGGAATAACTGAGCAACATCAATAGCTGTGTAGGGGTGAGACAGGGCCATGAAATGTGCGTTCTTACTCAGCCTATCAATAACCACCAATATGCAATGCTTTCCTGAGGATGTGGGTAAGCCTTCCACAAAATCCAAGCTAATAGATTCCCACACACCATTGGGAACAGGGAGAGGGTTGAGCAAACCTGGTTTGGCCGCTAGATCATACTTATTTTTCTGACAGACAGAGCAGTTTCGGACATAGTTCTGTATTTCCGGGCTCATTCGATGCCAAAAGAACAGAGATTTGATCCGATGAAGTGTTGCGTCTCTGCCAGAATGACCTCCTGTGGGTGAATCATGCAGCCACTTGAGAATCTGAAGTTTCAATGCTTGATCGTTTCCCACCACTAGCTTCCCTTTTCGACGTAGCTCATCATTGATGTAGGAGAAAGTGGGATGAGAGTTAGGATCCGCTTGAAGTTCAGCAATGAGCGTCCGCAGATGTGGATCGGTCTGCCACAATAGCTTCAGGGAGTCAAAGAACCCTTGATGAACCTGAGATAGCGTGATTTGTAGCAGTTGAGAACCAGTGACTCGGGACAAAGCATCCGCTGCCACATTGTCTTTGCCTTTCTTGTATTGTACCTCGAAGGTGTAGCCCATGAGCTTAGATAGCCACATGTGTTGGAAGGGGGTGGTTACTTTCTGCTCCATCATGAACTTCAATGATTTCTGATCAGTTTTGACTATGAATGGTCGATGTGCGAGGTATGCATGCCAAACCTGTACAGCGTGGACCACGGCCATAAGTTCCTTCTCATAGACTGATAAAGCTTGGTGTCGTGGTCCTAGAGCTCGACTGATGTAACAGATGGGATGGTTCTCTTGCATGAGCACAGCGCCAATTCCCGTGTTTGAGGCATCAGTCTCGACAATAAAAACCTTCTCAAAGTTCAGTAGTGCCAGCACCGGGGACGAAGACAAAGCTGATTTGAGAGACTGAAATGCCTTGTCTGCATCACCGTTCCATTGAAAGCCCTCCTTTTTTAGAAGGTTGGTGAGAGGACGTGCGATAACACCGTAACCCTGTATGAACCTCCGGTAATAGTTGGCCAATCCTAAGAAGCTGCGGAGCTGCTTCTGGTTGACGGGTACAGGCCATTGCTCGATGACCTTAATCTTAGCAGGATCAGTGCTCACTCCTTCAGTAGAGATAAAGTGACCCAGATACTCTATCATAGTAGCTCCAAAGATACATTTCGAAGGTTTCAAGTACAGTTGCTGGAGGTGTAGTATCCTGAACACTGCGTGGAGATGTTGCAGGTGTTCTTCCCAGGTTTGACTATACACCAAGATATCGTCAAAGAAAACCAGCAGGGATTTCCTGGCCACTGATTCGAACACTTGATTCATGAGTCCTTGGAATGTGCACGGCGCGTTGGTAAGGCCAAAGGGCATTACCAGATACTCATAATGGCCGGAATGGGTTTTGAAAGCAGTTTTGTACACGTCCGTTGGACACATCCTGATTTGGTGGAACCCTGATCGCAGGTCTAGCTTGGAAAAGTACTTTGCACCTCCCAGTTCATCTAGCAGATCTTCGAGTAGGGGAATGGGGTATTTATCTTTGATTGTTTGCTTGTTTAGACCCCTGTAATCAACACAGAGACGCCATGTGCCGTCTTTCTTCTTTACCAGGACGATTGGTGAGGCGTAAGGGCTGGAGCTGTGCTGGATTATTCCCTGATCTAGCATTTCCTGAATCATTTTATCAATGACGTCCTTCTGCAGTGTAGAGTACCGATAGGGACGCAGATTGACTGGATTGGCACCAACCTCCAGAGGGATTCGGTGATCATGCCCTTCTCTGAATGGTGGTAGGCTTGTTGGTTCGTCAAACAGACACCTGAATGACTCCAGCAGCATCTGCAAATTCGGGTCATCAGAGTGCTCAATATTACGTGCCGCTATATGGTGAAACAACGCCTCAGGTTCCCCACACTGAGATGTGGACGCGTTTGTCTCTTGCAGCTGTAGAAGAGCAATTTGAGGTCTCTGTTGCATGATCTTGTTTAGACTTCCTCCTTTAATGACTTTACAGCCTCCCTTAGTGACTCCCCTTAGTGAATGCTTGATTCCATTGAACGTGAACTCCATCTTCAAGTTCAAGAAGTCCCACAATATAGGGCCCAATGGAACCAGCCACTGCACGCCTAGAACCAGATCACAACAGTCGAGACGGAGTGTTCTAAACTCAGCTTCGAAGGAGTACCCCTGTACCTTCCAAGGGAATGTGTAGCACTTGTGACTAGATGTCATCACCCCATTGGCTGATTCGACTGACATCGGCCTGGTCTCTTCCAGTTTACAGCCCATTTCTTTAGCTAACCGAAGGTCGATAAAGTTGTGGGTGCTACCTGGATCAACTAGGATATGCAGCTTCCTCTTACCACTTTGGCCAACAAACCTCATACATGTGAAAGTTGTTGATCCGTTCAGCGCATTGATGGATATCTTTGGCGAGTTCTCCACTAGTTCCTCTGCCAATTCCTCCACTGTTACGATTGACATCTCCTCATCGTCACTCGCTTCCTCGTCATCTAGGTCCAAAACGAAAATCTGGGACCTCTTGTGTTTCAAATGATGGCCAGGTGTATAAGGCTCCTCACAGAACATACAGAGACCCTTAGACCTCCTCTCCTGCATCTCCTCATAGGTGTATTTTCTGGGCAGCTTCTCCGAGGTAGGTTTAGGATTATAACCGGTTTTGGACGTTTGAGCCTTGTTACCTTCAGGATTTGGAAGTATGGCAGGGAGTTGTTTCTGAGGGTAATGGTTGCTTGTCTTTTGGTATGAATTGAAGGGAGCTCTCTGTGGCTTCTGTGTTACACAGATGAGGTATGATTCGTGTAACTTTGCAAGTCGAGCTGCTTCAGCTATCGTTGCAGGCTTGAACTGACGGACATGAAGAGCTAAGTGATGGTGGAGGTTCGTGAGAAAGATGCTGAGCGCGTGTTGCTCTGGCAGAGTCAACCTGGTTAGAGCATTCTCAAACCTCTCCAAATAGTCCTCGACCAAATCCCCTGACTGCTTAGTGCTCACCAACTCAGATAAGGGATCATCGATTACCTCGGCGAACCTACCAGACAAAGCTATAATATACTCAGTCCAAGATGGGAATCTTCCAAACCTGCTCTCAAGGAAGTTGTGGTGCCATTGTAACGCCTTTCCCACCATGTGTACTGATGCCATATGTACTTTATGCTCTGGGGGTGTGCCGTCCAGATGAAAGAACTGCTCCACTCGGTAAAGCCAGTCTTGTAAGAGTGAGCCATCAAACACCGGAAAACCGATCTTAGATAAACGACCGGACAGGCTTTTGGTCATCTATCTGCTTGTTCATGGTTTGTAAGCGTGTAGCGTGTGCGTCACCCATGGCTTGCTTTGTCCGACGATCTGAAACGGCTCTGATACCAATGTAAACGTTTTAGCTAAATGAAAGATAAACCCCACTCAGAAACTCACCGCGAGTCCGAAAGTAGGTAAATCACAACCCAAAAGATGACGTTAAGAAGAGAATATCACCTTGAAGGGACTGAGATTCACGGATGATGAGAGGATATGATTCAGATAGTGAGATAAGAGAGAGAGACAGTAAAGAGAAGATGATTATTGATTGATTGTTTTTCCCAAAATGGGATAAGGTTCGTACATAAGCACGTTGGGTCACGCAGGACCACTACAGCTGGCTTAAAAGCATAACCGGGACAAACCAGGTTTACAAAAGTGAAGATAAAGATAAGGTAGAGGGTAACGGTAACTTTATCCTGTTACAGTCAATGTCATCATCGCATATAAAAGTCCCAACAGGAGTGATAGGACATGCAAAAAAAATAACCATTCAGCATAAAACTCTCATATCTGTTTATGATAGAGATCGAAAACTAAAGAGAATCTTACCACAATAGAGATCGAAAACTAAAGAGAATCTTACCACAATATGAACCTAAAATCCTAAGCATCGAACTAAACCAAGAAGGGAGCTGAAGATAACTAATTAGTGTTTATTAAAGGACGGACTCTGCTGCAGAATTTTGCTGGTAATGGGTACATTTTTAAAACAAAGAAAATTTGAGGGCCTTTTTTGCAATAACTCCAAGATCAAAACCCCTAATTACCTGCTCCTCCGCCGCCAAATCCTAAACGCCCGAAGCCAAGTTTCGCCGGTTTCCTTTATCCCTCGCAAAGCTTCTTCCTTTTTCGTCTTTCTAAGTCCTTTCGATTACAATGACTACAATGATCTGCAAGGAGTGCGACAACGAAGCCTTTGACGAAGCAGACGACGGGTTTTTCTACTGCCAACGATGCGGTGTTATGGCTGAAGATATAATCCAAACCGGCGTCGACGACGGAGATCTCATCGGTGAAGGTGGAGATACCCAAGGCGCAATGTATAACAACATACATCGCCGTATTATACCACACCTAATCACTCCTTCACAGCCTCGTTACACAGATGAAACAGTTCGTTACTCTCAGTTTCGATCTCAGCTACAATCCTTGAGCCAGATTCCCAAATCCGGACACGAGAAGAAGGATTTGTTCCGTGAAGTGAAGAGAGAGCCTGAGAGTTATCCCGAGGATGTTGAGCCTGCGGATTTTGGAGCAGAGCCTTTGAGTTATGAAGATTATTACGATGAGGCTAGAGATAGATATGTTAAAGCTTTTCTGATGATGGTTACTTATCAATGTGATGCTTTGGTTGACAAGTTCAATGTCACTCCTTTGATTATTGGTTTGGTTGGACCTATCTGTTTACGTTACGTGGCTCTCTCTGGCGTCTACGATGATGATTGGGCTGATAACGCCATTCGTGACTCCGAGCGTCAATCAGAAGATGGTAAAGTTTCAAACTTGATGTTTTGTTCATTCCAAATTTAGCATCAAGAAGAAGAGTTCTCTATTGTTTTTTGTGTGATTCTGTTTGTTACTAACTCTCATTCTTGTTGGTGTCTCGCAGGTGGTGAGTTAAAAGATGCTAAGAGGCCTAAAACACACAGAGCCGAGCCTCGTAACTTAGATGGTAAAAGAGCAGTGACGATATGGGTTGGTATGCTTAAAAAGACTCTGCCTTTATCGAGATCTTTGGCTATATCTTTCCTTGCTTGTCACAAAGCGGGAGCGACTGTTCTACCCACGGACATTGTGAGATGGGCACGGGAAGGAAAGCTTCCGTATTTGTCTTGTTTTCTCGAGATTCGTGAGAAAATGGGAGAGCGATCAGCTGCGTGTCCTGTGAAAACGAGCATAATGGCTAGGCCTTTTCAGATTGTTTCTGCTCAGATGTTAGAATCACGAGCTGCTTTGATTGCTGATTTTATAGGTTTACCTTTGCCTCCTGTGAATTTCTATGGTATAGCTTCAAACTATCTAAAGCGTTTGTCTATTCCTGAGGATAAGATTCTTGATCTGGTGCGTCTTATACAGAACTGGTCGATGCCTCCAGAGTTATATCTATCGAAGAACGAGCTGAAGCTTCCTACCCGTGTGTGTGTCATGTCTATACTGATTGTAGCTATACGGATGCTTTATAACATCAATGGCTTTGGTGTATGGGAACGGAGTTTGGGGTTAGTTAATGCTAGTGAGAAGGATCTCGTTTCTGACGAGTTTGATTCTCCGGTTCATGATGAGGAGGATGTTTCAGAGACAAATTTGGCTGATGCAGAGCCATCAGATGTCAGGAAAGCAACCAAATTTGATACCGAGGAGCTTCTGAAGAACCTTGAAGCGAAATATTATGAGGTCGCTGCTTCAGAAACCCTTGAATCCGAGAGGGATCTGTTGTCATATTTATCACTCGGGAAAAACGACTTCTTTGCTGGTTTAGAAGAAGATTTACCTAATGATACATACAGAACTGTTGATAACTTGTGGAATAGTTATCCAAAAGACGAGGTAAGAATCTGCTTATATTAATTATGCTTCAGATTCTTATTAGAATAATCTGAAGAAATTAGTTCTTTAAAAGGTTGCATATAAACTGTCTCTTTTGATGTAGGAATTAGATCGGTTTAGGACTCCATCCAAGAGGGGAAGAGATAGGGAAGATGATCTATCACTTAACCAACTTTCTATAGATGGTAGTAGTCCTTTAAGGAGTAACCAAAGTGTATCAATGGATATTGATCTATCTTCAGAACACCAAGTTTCATCATCACCAGAGAATCATCATCAAGAGGAGACATTAAAGGAGAGAGCGATAAAAAGACTAACTACAGACATGGGAGAGAACTTGTTCTGTTACATACCACCTCGTGTGAAGATAAAGAGACTAGACTATCTTCAATATGTGAGGAAAAAGGAAGATGGAGCATTGATATATGCGGCTCACGCGGATTACTACATTCTTTTGCGGGCTTGTGCTAAGGTTGCTGAGGTTGATGTGAGGAATATGCATAGAGGTGTGTTGAACTTTGAGAGGAGATTGGCTTGGATTGAGAAAAGGATAGATCAGGTTTTACATCTAACTCCACCTTTTATGACATGTGACAACTGTTGTGATGGTGAGAATGTTGGTGGAGAACAAGATGATTCATACACTAACACATCAACATGATTCATACGCTAACACTTATGTTCATAAATTTTTGTTGTAATAACAATATTTGTAACTTTATAATTCCAATTAATCCAGTTTTTTGTTGTAATATGTCTCCTGTGTTCTTCCCTATTACCCTATATTTATATCCATTTGTATAAAAATGTACTCAAATAGTTGATATTTGAAAAAAAAAATTGTAAAACAGAATTTACAACTTTATGCAAAAACTATTGCAAGAAACAGTAAAATATCGACATTTTTAGCTACAGATAAAATGAATGAACTCCTCTGGAATGAGATCTAGCCTTTCAAGAACTCAAATGATTCCGATCCTTTACTCATACAGCATTCTAAATTTACAGGAAATCAAACTCTTCATTTTCATTCACATCGTTCCTTGTAAATGGCTCCATACTTATGATATTAGATCAGAGTACATCAGACAGGATCGTCATCCTGTTGTTGTGTAGATGTAGTTGCATGAGCGATGGAGGATGATGGCGAGACTGGTGATACCGTGAAGTGAACTGTTCTAGGCTGCCCTGACTGAAGCACCAACGCAAACTGTGTAGCCAAAGCTGCAGCTTCCTGTTCAGTCGGGTTGCATTAAGTCAATGCCCGTGATTCTGATTCAGTTCGATTCTTACAACAGATAAAAGAAAAGAGTTTATCCGGACAGACCTGTCTTTGTCTTCGACGTTGTAGAATACTGATGGCCCAAGCCATGATATAGCATGGAAGAAGAAATCCAGCAGCTCGGAGCAAGACAAGCTACAATAAGAATCAGATGATTTTGAGGCTACAATAATACTTTTAAGCATGAACTGCTCTGAGTCCAAAAAAAACCAGATCCGCTTACAGATAGTATAGAAGATGGGTCGTCTTCTTCTCCATCAGCATCGTCTGTTATGGTCAATGCATGTCGTAAGAGAAGAAGAGCCATCAACTGCCAAAGAAAAAGTGTGTGTTTGAGGTTATCATAAGCGAGGAGTAGTTGTTACACATATTAGAAACTTCACAAAAAAAAAGCTTAACGGCTTACAATTAGAGCAGCTGAACGACAAAACGCAGCTCCACTGGCATTTGAATCAGTATATTCCACATATTCAGTCTCTAAATACCGACGTTCAGCTTCTGCAATGGCAAGGAGACGAGGATCATGCAAATCCAAACCTGAGATTGTCCATCCTCCACTGCAACGCACATATGCACATGTCAGTAACATAAAATCTGAGAAGATAGAAGCAGAGAAACATGAAGTTATAACCGTACCCGATGTCAATAGTGGTTTCTTCAGGCTGAACAGGAGGTGGTGGAGCAGTATATCCAGGTTGGTAAGGCTAGTAAGATAAGTTAAAAGACCATCAGATACTGATAACACCCTATGACTGCTATCAGAGTTACATGGGAAACATCTACTAAAAAGGTAAACAACATTACCTGATGACAAATCTCGCAAAGAATGTTTCCTTTTTCATTACACCAACGCTGAACACATTTCCTATGAGCGTACTGAAAGTAACAAAGCCATTTCCCAAAACTATCAGCTCATCATCATCATTATATATATAAAAAAAAAACATCAAAACATAAAATGGTATCAGAATAGTAGGTAGTAAACCTTGAGGCTGCCACTGCAAGCACAAGGACTCTCAAGATTGTCAATAGGAGAATCATCAGAACAAATACGACATTCCGCAGAAGCAATAAGCGGTTCATTCTCATCGGAGATATCAATCGCCTTGTCATTATTATTATTAACCTCCGGAGACAACGGCACCACCGGAACCGGAGGAGGAGGAGTAGGACGCATCAATCCATCAACATTTACCACAACGGCACTACTCTCAGTTATCATTTTTTCCCTTTCCCTTCCACAAAACTATTCCACCCAAAAAACAAAATCAAAAACCCTAACGAAATCAAAAATCGAATTAGATCCACCCATACAAAATGATCAACGGGGAAACAAAATCGGAGATATGAATCAGAAAAAAACAATTCGAAACTCGGATTTGAGATTAGAGAAATCAAATCATTAATCACCTGAAGAAATGTTGGTATATAGCGTTGTCTGTCGTCTCTGATTTAGGGAATCAGAGAATCTGGAGAAACATAAACGAGAGAGAGAGAGAGACGATAGAATAATTTTTTCTGACGCAGATCGAAATATTTTTTTCCCGCAAATCGAGCAGAAGAGAGAATTCGCTTTTTATATTAAGCCCTGATGAGACCTGAGAGGGCTGAGAGAATATCATCAATATAGAAACGACGTGTGAGAAAGAAAGAAAGAAAAAGTTAATGGCCGTTGACTTCTACAAGTAATTATACTGCTTTCTTAAGGGTCATTTCGGTATTATCTATACTTTGCCGCGCTGTAACGTTAACGAGATGTTCCCTGTACAGGATAACATTTTTACTTGTTTTTATTATTAACACAATAATGGTTGTAATAATTTTTATTTTTTATTTAGATTTATTATTCATTTTTTTCATAACATGATATAGTTGTTCAATTAGATTAATTACTGAATATATAATTTATAAGGTGTGATATAGTTATTAAAGTGGGAGAATAATTGTCGTGTAAGATAAAATTGTAGTACATGACGCATTATTAGAGCAAATTTATTAGGTGCATGAGTCATGGAAGTAACTTAACAACTTTACAGATTTATTATCAAATAAAATACTACTAGGAGACATAGTTTTTTTTTGTCAAACGAATAAAAAAGATGATTAGTTTAGACACGTAAACATGTCAACTACTTTTATAACTCTGAAACGAAACGATTAAATTACTACATCTACATCTTAGAAAGAAAAAAACAATTGGAAGACTTGAATGATTCCATAAGTTGTGGTATGTATAAAAAGGAAATCTTATATTATCGAATTTTAATTATATTTTTGATAACACACATGGTGGTAAAGTAATATCTAAACAGACTCGTTGCATCCCTTCTAAAACAATCGAAATTACGCATCCCACCCCCATGTATTTACTCTACTACTTACCCCCCAATGCTTCCAAGCAAATTAGAAAATTTCTAAGCCGTTGATCATATAAATCACTCAGATGCTGCTCCCTTGATCACTAGAGAAGATGAAGAAACTTCACAATCACAAGCTCTTTGAGAGGCACAAAAACAGTTTTAAAACCAAGATCATCTAATCCGGGTGACTATGTACCGGCCTTTCTCAAGGTCGTAAATTGTTTTCAGCTTCGGTTTTCTCCACTTAGATACCAGATATACCAAAACTGTCAAAAGTATCGGTATCCCGATGACATAGCGAAGCGTCTTCGAGTCATTACTGAACAGATCATAGAACCAATGGTGATTACTAATGGCTGCATGTTGAGATGTCTCTGTTGCAGTCTGTAGAATAAATGCACCTAAAGCCCAATCGAGGGGTATATCTCCTGCTTGAATCGCAAACTCGATTCTGCCAAATAAAGAGAAACAAGATTTTGGACTGAGCCGTGCTTACGAGAATTATAAATCAGTCTTAGGTCAGAGTTCTTGAATTTACATACCTTTCATCATCAAGAGGAATACCCAAAGTATCATGAAGCAATGACACAATATATGCTGATGAGAAACAATACCGTAGAAGATCCTCGTCTCTGAGTGACGGGTCTTTTACTCTCAATTTCGACCAATCTTCACCACAGAATCTCTCTCCAGCTGAAATCATATTCGACAACCACGCTTTTTCTCCCAACCCGAAAAACTGGTACAAGAAACAAAAGACCTATGTTCATAACATTCTCCAAAGACGGGACATTGCGGTGTAGGTCTATGGGGGTTATATACACTACGAGCAAGAATCTGATATCAGAAAACAAAGTACCTTAGAGGTGTGAAAGAAATTTTCTGTAGCTAAAAATTTTCCCTGTAGCTTAGGCGTGAAAGCTGATCCAATAGAACAATGCTGATACGTGCATTTCTCTGCAGTCAAAAGAAGAAATTTGTATCTATTAGAGACAACAAGGAAAATGATCCAGTGAATGTAAATCCAGGGATATCGATTAACATTCTACCATTTCCTTCTTGCAAGATTGTTAGTGCAGCGGATCGACACTCTGAGTAATTACCCCCAGCATGAAAAGAATCTGAGAATCCGCTTTCCAAAGCTAAAAGTCCAGATAAATGCTTCTGTGTGTTTGTGTCGAGGCTGTACCCTTTTGGAGCACAAGGGTCTGAAAATATTCTTTTCCGTGTAGGTTCAACAGCTGCAAGAAATGAAACAATGAATGAGTGAGAAGGAAAAGAGACTTTGCTATTTGACTTGAAGACGTCATCTGATAACTTTAGAAAACTTAAATTGGTAATTTAATGATCCATCAATTAGACATTTAAGACTTATACAATCATCAACAGCTTACCTGAATTATGGTCTCTTGAGAGAAGCGAACCCCATAACTTATCATGAGCAGCATTCTGCAATCGGAAGATGGTTAATAGCATCCAGGACATTGCCAAAAGATCAAATCCGTCCTTCTAAAGATTTCAGAAAGATAAAACAAACTAACAGAAACAACAGTTAAGGAGACAATTGTTTGGTCAACTGGATTAAGTTTCCACTAAACGAATTTAAAAAGGATTAAACTAACTACTGTAAGCTTGTAAAACCAATTCCAAACAGATCGAAAGAATATACCTGCCCAAAATGAAGGAAGCTGTGACTGTAGAGATTGTATGAAACATTTCCAAATGATATTGTACGTGAGAATTCAGCAGGCATTGGCTCATTTGACACAAATGTCACCTAAAAGAACATACAATCGTCACCTTCTTCTTAGTAAGTTCCACAACTCGTTTAAATCCCTCAATAATGAATTTAACCAAAAAAAAAAAACTAAACCTGTGCAGAAGCCCCGCCAAGTTCAACAATTCCGGTTGTTTTAAGAGGATCACCTCCAAGTGAACCGAGAGCAAAGTTTGCAACAACCCAAGCATATACACCTTCGTCAGATCCTGGAAATATATAGTTAGCACCCCCAATTGCAGATGGATTGAACCATAAATTAGATTCAGCTGCTAAGCTAGTAATACAAGAGAAACAAACTCTCAAATCAAAATCCTTTTTGTATTCCTCCTAAAGCTGATACAACTCTTAAGGTTTTCAACAATGGCATCAGATAAAAAGACTAACTTGAACTTAAAGAAAAGATTTTTAAAACTCACCAGAGATAACAGAAGCCCATTCATCTCGAAACAAGAACCCAGAAGATTTAAGAACTCTTCTGGTAACTCTCAGAATCTTTTCCTGAACAGGTAACTCAAGCAATCTCATTCCCGCCGTCGCCATTAACCTTACTTCAGTCTCCATCCACACACCTTTAGGAACCTTCCCTTTCGCAAACTCAACCAGCTCCGTCAACGACACGCTCGCCCCATCAGGATCATCAGCAAACGCCGACAAACCCGGATGCAACTTCAAACTAGCATAATTCGCTCCTCTAAATTCAAAAACGGGTTTACCCGACTCAACCCGGTACCCAAACACATGTACTCTCGTCCCTGTACTTCCTCCGTCGATCACGACGCTGTAACGAAGCGATCCTAAACGATTACCGCCGGAGAACAAAATTGAGTAACAAAGAAAGAGAAACCCCAACAGTACAGATACAGAAGCAATTGTTAACATGAGATTCGATTTCGCGTGTTTCGAATTAGGTTTCGTAAACGTGTAGGTCGAGGAAGAAGACGATGCTCGGTGGTTCCCAGAACGGATCTGGAACTTAATCGGATCCATATCTGATTTAGTACTACTCTTCACCCTAGAACGGGCATGCGATCGTCGCATCAACAATTCACAAACCGCCACGAGAAGAACGAAGAACAATGAATCATAAGATCTGATTTAAAAAATCAAAATATGGAAAAAAAAATAAAAAAAGGAAACCAAAATTAATATATTTTCTCGTGGTTTTTTTCGAATTTTTGTTCTTTTTTTTTTTGAAGCTTTTTATTATTCAACCGAGAATAATGGAGATTGAGAGGGCCGCCGTGAACCAGCGCCGGTGAAGCTCGTCGCCGCCTCTCAAGTCTCCGATGTCGTTCTCGGTAATGTGGAAAAAAAATAAAAAATAAAAAAAGAAGATTAAAAGCAAAAATTAAATTGGAAAAAATAAATTGGTCGTTGTAGCGCCTTTTACGAGTTTTTATAGTAGCCCTATTATTATTAACCGAATCGAACCGTAATTTTGGGTATTCGATTCGGTTATAAAGGCTTAACCGATCAGCAGGACCTAGAATTGATATTAAATTACAACCCGAAGAATTAAATTATCCCTGGAATAAATAACCAAACTAAACCGAATCGAGATTTTGGATATTCGGTTCGAATTCTGTTATAAAGGCTTAACCGGACGGTAGCACTTAAAATTGGTATTTAATTACGAACCGGGTCGATCAAGTCGGGTTATTTGTTCATTAATTTTGCAATCGGGTCATGATCACGAAACAGGAAGCTTATCGTTATCTTCAAGAAATGTCAGTGAGAAGCTCAAGTTCAGAGCTTTAATGGCGTTATCTTCAGCTTCACTAATATCATCATTCTCCCACACAGAAACTTTCACTAAGCATTACACTGTGAATCCACCAAACCCGATTCTTCTAATTTCAAGATGCAACTCTCTAAGAGAGCTGATGCAAATTCAAGCTTACGCGATCAAATCAGATCTACACGGAGATATCTCATTCGTCAAAAAGCTGATAAATTTCTGCACTGAGTCTCCAACGGAGTCTTCAATGTCATACGCACGCCACCTGTTCGACTTAATGTCTGAACCAGAAATCGTGGTTTTTAATTCAATAACTCGTGGGTATTCTCGCTCCACGACTCCTCTTGAAGCGTTTAATCTCTTTGCTGAGATCTTGGGAGATGGTCTTTTACCTGATAACTACACTTTCCCGTCTCTTCTCAAAGCTTGTGCAGTAGCAAAGGCGTTCGAAGAAGGTAGACAATTGCATTGTGTGTCGATGAAACTGGGGCTTGATGATAATGTGTATGTTTGTCCTACGCTTATCAATATGTACACTGAGTGTGAAGATGTGGATGCTGCTCGTTGCGTCTTTGATCGGATTGTTGAACCGTGCGTTGTTTGTTACAATGCTATGATCACGGGTTACTCGAGAAGAAACAGACCGAACGAGGCTTTATCCTTGTTCCGTGAAATGCAAGGTAAGTACTTGAAGCCGAATGAGATTACTCTTCTTAGTGTTCTGTCTTCTTGTGCTCTGTTGGGATCGTTAGATTTAGGGAAATGGATACATGAGTATGCTAAGAAACACGGGTTTTGTAAGTATGTGAAAGTAAACACAGCTTTGATAGATATGTTTGCGAAATGCGGTAGCTTGGATGATGCCGTGTCTCTGTTTGAAAAGATGAGGTATAAGGATACTCAAGCTTGGTCAGCGATGATTGTAGCTTATGCGAATCATGGGAAAGCTGAGAAATCAATGTTAATGTTTGAGAGAATGAGATCTGAAAATGTTCATCCTGATGAGATCACATTTCTTGGTCTGTTAAACGCTTGTAGCCACACAGGTCTAGTGGAAGAAGGGCGTGAGTATTTCTCCCGGATGGTTCACGAATTTAGGATTGTTCCGAGTATAAAGCATTATGGTTCTATGGTAGATCTTCTTGGTAGAGCTGGAAGGTTAGATGATGCGTATAGATTCATTGATAGGCTCCCAATAAGGCCAACTCCGTTGTTATGGAGGATTCTCCTATCTGCTTGTAGCAGTCATAACAATTTGGAGCTAGCTGAAAAGGTTAGCGAAAGGATCTTTGAGCTAGATGACTCGCACGGTGGTGATTACGTGATCTTATCAAATCTATACGCAAGAAACAAGAAATGGGAATATGTAGATTCTCTAAGAAAGGTGATGAAGGATCGAAAAGCGGTTAAAGTTCCTGGGGTCAGTTCCATTGAGGTTAACAACGTGGTTCATGAGTTTTTCTCAGGGGATGGTGTGAAGTCTGCAACCACAAAGCTTCACAGAGTATTAGATGTAATGGTGAAAGAGCTAAAGCTTGCAGGCTATGTTCCCGATACATCGATGGTGGTTCACGCCGATATGAGTGATGAAGAGAAGGAGATTACACTTAGATATCACAGTGAAAAACTTGCTATAGCGTTTGGATTGTTGAATACTCCTGCAGGGACAACGATTCGGGTTGTAAAGAACCTTAGGGTGTGTAGAGATTGTCACAATGCAGCTAAGTTAATATCTCTTATATTTGGTAGGAGAGTTGTTCTTAGAGATGTTCAAAGGTTTCACCATTTCGAAGATGGTAAATGTTCTTGTGGGGATTTCTGGTAAACGTCATCTTCGTTCGTAGATAAAAACATATGTACAGTAGCTTGTATATTGTTTCTTAATTTATACAATGCTCCCGTCTCTAATATCTTAGAGAAATTACTACAACCGAAATCAAAATCAAAACAGTAACCAACACATAGGCATTAATGCCTTGGTTGCTTTCTTTGGTCTGGCCTTGGGCAAACACATTCTCCGATCCCTGGGATGCTTCAATCACCTTGACAACATTTCTTATATTAAGAGGATCACCACCAAGCGAGCCCAAGGCAAGGTTTGTAACAACGCAAGCATTTACATCCTCCTCAGATGCTGAAATTGTAGGATTGAAACATTGATACATCCACCTAAGCTTAAAATTCACTTGAACATAAGGATGAAGACTCACCAGAGGTAATAGAGGCCCATTCATCTTGAAACATGAAACCAGAAGATTCAAGAACTCTTCTAGTAGCTTTGAGAAACTTTTCTTGAACAGGTTTTTTAAGCAATCTCTTCCCCGCTGTCGCCATTAACCTTACTTGAGTCTCTTTCCACATTCTTTTCGGAATCCTCCCTTTCGCCGTCTCTACCAGCTTCTTCAATGATATACTTGCTCCATCAGGATCATCAGCGTACGTTGATAGACCCGGATGCAACTTTTCATTATAGTAACCCGCTACTCTAAACTCTGAACGGGTTTACCGGACTCAACCTCATACGTATACACGTGGATCCTGCTCACCGTAGTTCCGCCTTCGACCACGACGCTGTAACGAAACAACTGATCTCTCTTATTACAACTAAAAGTTACAAGCTATACAATGGTGGAAGTGATCGAGTTATAATCTTTATCTCTGAATCTCTGACTCGTGGTAATAATATCCCCCGATACAAAAGCTTGGATGACCAAGAGCTTGCGATAGTTTTTTTTTTGGGATAGTTGAGTACTACTCTCCAGCAGGAACGACGATTCTAGACTTTCTAGTTATGAATCTTCTGGTTTGTAGTTGAGATTGTCACAATGCAGCTAAGTTGATTTCATCAAACTTTTATGTTGGAATCGCAGCTAAGTTGATTTCATCAATTTTATTTAGAAATTATTTTTGGAACTAATTAAGGAAGTAAATAAGATACCTATTATTTTTAAAATCTCATCTTCCGTAGTTTATTACACAATTCGTTGACTAAGTGAGATCGACATTGTGATCAATTTAGATCCATCACATCGCCATCATTAATAACAGCAAGAAATAAAACAGTTTAGCTATCATATCGTCTACTTTTAGAACACTTCTTCCATGAGAAGTAAAGAAAACAAACTTTGTCGGCAACGGCTCAGGACCAATAAAATTCAAATTGAGTTCAGACTGAGTTTTTTTTTTAAATAGTTTTTGAAATTTTGCTTAATTAACTTAGTTATAAACTTATAATGTTAGTCAAATAAAAGTAATATTAATAAGCTGTTATCAGCAAATGACAAAATTTTAACTCAAAATTTTGTTTTGTCAACACTTTTTTTTTTTTTGTCGTGACAAAATTTAAAATTATCCATCTTAATTATCATTATCTCTATTGCCTAACTGCAATTTTTTCTTAGATAAAGATCTTAATGAAATTATTATTAATTACTAAGATTAGATAAGTTATAAGTGCAAATAATTGGGCTTCCTTAAATACATAAATTATATATACAAATTATTGGGCCGTTACGAGCATACAAAACAAACCTTCTAACCAGCAAGTGTGAACGTTATGACTTGAGCCACAACTATGTTCACACGTAATCTCATAGTAATATTGTCATTCAAGATTCCAAGAAACAAAAAAAATACAAAATTAAAAGGAAACAAATCTCGTAAATATACATACACTTCACATAGAAAAGGTATATACCATAAATCTCACAGATTCTTTTGATGTATCTGTCTATTTCATTATTACATAAACAAGGAAACTGATATCTCTCTGTTCACATTCCTCTGCTCCTGTTTCCCTTTGTATATATATATATATATTCACCCAATAACAATCTCAATCCTATAACTTCAATAACACAATCATCTCTTACAAAAAAAAAAACCAAAGATGAAGATTCTTCTAGCATCATTGTGTGTGATCAGTCTTCTCGTAATCTTGCCTTCTGTCTTCGCTGCTTCGTCTTCCTCTGAAGATTTCGATTTCTTCTACTTCGTCCAACAAGTAATAAAACCCGTCATCTAACAATGTTTATAATGATTGTTCTTAACATTTTTTTTTTGTTCTAATGTTTTTTTTTTTTTGTGTGTGTTTGATTTTAAAAAGTGGCCAGGATCATACTGTGACACACAGAAGAAGTGTTGTTTTCCAACTTCAGGCAAACCAGCTGCTGATTTTGGTATCCATGGTCTCTGGCCTAACTACAAAGATGGCACTTATCCATCTAACTGCGATGACACTAAACCATTCGATAAATCCACGGTAATAAGATTTAACCGGTTTGATTCGGTTTGCTTGCACCTTGCAATATATATGATCGGACTAAGTTATTTATTATGTGTGTTAGTTCGATCTCGGGAAAATGTACCGTCTTCTTGGTTTAAAGATTCACAACTAATGGAAAATTTTGAAACATAACCGGGTTGGTTTAATTTGGTTTGGTACAGATATCAGATCTTATCACCTCAATGAAGAGGAGCTGGCCAACACTGGCTTGTCCGAGCGGTTCAGGTGACGCGTTTTGGGAACACGAATGGGAGAAGCATGGTACTTGCTCAGAATCGGTTATCGATCAACATGAGTATTTCCAAACCGCTCTTAACCTTAAACAGAAAACCGATCTCCTTGGAGCTCTAACCAAAGCCGGTACGTTTTAATTTTTCAATTCTCTTTTTTTTTATTTTCCACGGTTTGGGTCTCATCGGTCTAATTATTGGTTTTATGTGTGTAATAGGGATTAATCCGGATGGTAATTCGTATTCTTTGGAGAGCATACGAGATTCGATTAAAGAGTCGATTGGTTTCACTCCTTGGATTGAGTGTAACAGAGATGAATCAGGCAACAGCCAATTGTACCAAGTCTATCTTTGTGTTGACCGGTCTGGTTCCGGTTTAATCGAATGTCCGGTTTTCCCTCATGGCAAATGTGGAGCCGAGATCGAATTCCCTTCTTTTTAATTTTCCAATTTCTAATTCTCACATTCTCTTGAGCCGGAATCGATCTTTTGTTCATGGAGATTGGTTTAGTTTGGTCAAAGAGAAGATAATGGTGTAATAAAAATTTATGGGATGCTATTGGATGATGATGATATTAGTTCAATTTCAAAGTACTAAATTATGTTTCCTTTTATTTATTTTTTCCTTTCTCATTTACATTATGCTTTTTAATATTATCTCCATGCAAATTAAGTGAAAATAGACCAGATTAACACAAAATTGGAAAAATATTGCTAGATTGACATCCTCCTTTAGAGAAAAACTAGATTGACACAATGTTATGTTTAAATTACTAAAAAGCCAACAAAAACTGAAATTGGAAACAAAAAATATAGAATTAAATACTAAATAAAACTAATAATACTCAAACATAACAAAAAAAAAAAAGGACATTCAGTTTCTTATTTCTCCTTCGCTACAACCAAGAACAAAAGAGAACCTTTGAAATTGTTTTATTCATATATGTTTGATACTTTCTAACAATTTCAAACCAGCGAACCTGTTTGGAATGATTATGAACCCCAAAAAGGAAGAAAGCATGATTAAATCCACATTGGAGAGGAAGAAGAAGGAATTTATGGAAAAATAAGATGAACCAAAAAAAGAAAAAAATTTCAGTCGATATAGGGGAGGGGAGGCACGATACAAAAGAGAAAAAAGGGTAAACCCTAGATTCTCGCCATATATGGCAACTGCTACAAAAGTCTGTCACTTAACTTAAACAAAAAATCTGTCACCAAAGGCACTAATAAATTTGTCATTACTCTGTAAAAAATCTGTTATAAAAAATATGTTATCAAACGCGAAATAATAGATTTGTCATTACAGATAACAAATCTGCTGTCACTATATCAACAAAAAACAAAACTATTATCATTGTATTCATATATAATAAATCTGTTATTAAGTAGCAGATTTTTTAGTAAGAAAAAAAAAACTGTCATAACATAAGAAAATCTGCCACAACATATATTGTGCATGTGGGTCAATATAGCAATTTTAAAAAG
>NC_025693.1:1895153-1905047 GCF_000633955.1 Camelina sativa
ACTTTATAAATAAGTCTGTCGTGTTAAGAAAATCTGCTGTCCATGAAAAATCTGTCGTTACACACTTCAAATAAATCTGCCATATAAAACAAATCTGCCGTCAAATTCTGCAAATTAATCTGCCATCTAAAATAGTCTACCAAAAAAAAACTGCCATCAACAATAAATCTGCCACTTACAAATTAGTCTGCCATTACATGTATGGCAGACTTTTATAAATAAATAAAAAAAAACGAAATTGCAGGAATTTTTTACAAAGGGTAATATTGACTTTTGTTTTTTTCCTAACAAAGCAAAAAAGGGTATTTTTGGTATGAAACTAACCCAACTGACCCTCAAATTTTAGGAGCTAATCTAGCAATTAACTGTTCAATTTGGGTCAAACTAGTAATTCTCCCGCAAATTAATTTATTTATAAACCAGAGATAATAATTGAGAAATTTACGGAATATATCTCTCCCAAAATCTGCATGACTGCAAGTCTGCAACAGATTTGATTATATAAAGTTGATGAATCTTCAAAACAAAAATTAAAATTAATAGTACTTCTTTTTCGGGTAAAACAAAAAAAAACAATATTCCATCTGTCCCTCAAAGATTGATGTTTGACGGATTTCACACAAATTAAGAAATACTCTCTCTCTATCTCACATAGATTGATGTTTTAGAGAATTTTCTTTGTCCCTCAAAGATTGATTTTCTACAATTTTGAATTAATTAAATTTAATATTTTGTAAATTTCAATAAGTAATCATTGAAAATATTTAAATTTTTGAATTGTTATTGGTCTAAAATTAAATAATATATTTTTAGTGAGATAAAATAATATAGTTAAAATCAGTAATCATTATTTTCTTAAAATGTGTAAAAAATACTAAACATCAAACTATGAGGGACCGAGAGAGTAATGATTATTAATTTTAAATACAATATTCCTACTAAAAAGTATTATATATTTATAAAACCAATAACTATTGAATTTTCTTAGTGATCACTTTTTGAAGTTTACAAAAGTTTAATACT
Organism: Camelina sativa; assembly: GCF_000633955.1. NCBI lineage: Eukaryota > Viridiplantae > Streptophyta > Magnoliopsida > Brassicales > Brassicaceae > Camelina > Camelina sativa. Next base: position 1,896,177 of record NC_025693.1, read on the forward strand.
CCCTCTGTCCCTAATAGTTTGATATTTAGGATTTTTCACACATATTAAGACAATGAGTATATATGATTAATTTATTATTTACTTTTTCTTTATGATTTATTTCTTTTTATTTTTGGTTATATCATGATGATTTATTTTTATGACATTTTCTTTTCTTTTTCTACTTTTCCACCTTTAGTATTAAAAATATTTAGAATATCAATTTGAGAGACAAGAAAAAATCTCTAAAACATCAATTTATCAGAGACAGATGGAGTATTAATTAACTAAAAGTGGTAAAACATCAATATTTGTTGGACAAAAAAAATCACATAACATCGATCTTTGAGAAACAAAAGGAGTATTTAGATAAAACAAAAAAAAACTTCGATCTCTTAATAAAATCGTTGTTTTTGTTTTTTAGGTTTTGTGAGTTGCACATGTCGCCGGATTTGTACGATGAGCGTTTTCTTCGTTATACCCCCGCTACGAATAAAACCAGACCTCGACGTATAACGTTGTTCGTGCCACCACCAACATCGAACATGCCTACAATGACCGGTGACGACGACCGTTCTTCTGATATTGGATTTCACTCCGCTACGAATAGAAAAAGTTCTTCTACAACTATAACGCAAGTTCCCAGCTCCGCAGATCACACAGATCAAACGTACGTAGCGTACCATCGTCGATATTGAACATGCGGACATCGAGTTTGACTACACGAACGACGATCATCAATGTATCAACGGTCGTGGAGAAAGGAGAGTGTGTGAAATGTTTGGAGGAATGGGGCAAAGGTGACATGGGGACGAAGGAGTTACCATGTAAACACAGGTATGAGGTATACACTCTACGTACGTGTGTGGACAAGTGGTTGAGGATTCACGCCACATGTCCTCAGTGTGGATACGAGATGCCTCTTGAAAGTGATGAGGTTAGAGCAACGGTGGTGAGGTTAGCGTTTCGTTGAGGATAGTGATGATGATAAGGTTCTAGTGCGTGATTATGATACTTGTAACTCATACCGTCATACGACTGACAGATAGCACGAGATTTTTTTAATAACTTTTTTAACTGGCTTATGTTTTGTTAAGAGCATGATTAGCTTCTATCGTGAATTAATCCGTCTGTGATCATTGCCGTATCCCCCTTCCAGTCAAACCAGCTTTATATTATTGTCATTTATTTTCGGTTTTCCATTAGGTTTAATGTACTCGTATAGATCGAGGTTAAAAAAATTATGTTTGAGTCAACTCACAGTAAACAAATCCTAATAACTTTGAAGTTATATATAGTTGTAGAAAAACCACAACTATATTAGAAACACAACCTATGCGAACCATACTAGTACATTAACACGAATGGGAGAAGCAACATGAGTATTTTTCCAAACCGCTCTTAACCGAAAACCAATCTCCTTCGTGCTCTAACCAAAGCCGGTACGTTTTAATTTTAGTCTCTTTTTAATTTCCGGTTCAGATCTCATTGGTCTAATTATTGGTTTTATATATATATATATCTTATGTATTATTTAGATTCAATAAAAGAGTCAATTTGGTTTCACTCCTTGGGTTGAGTGTCCCAAGTCTATCTTTGGAAAACGTCCGGTTTAATTGAATGTCCGGTTTCCGCTATGGAAAACGTGGAGCCAAGATTAAATTCATTTCACTATCAATTAAACCGGAATCGATCTTTTTTTATTCATGAAGATTTTTTTTTGTCTACTTTGTTCATGGAGATTGGTCTGGTCGAAGAGAAGATATGACGTAATAAAAATTTGTGGGAACTCGATGATAATTTAGTTCAATTTTCAATTATGTTTTATGTTTACTTAAAAAAATACATATTGAAAAATTTACCAAAAAAAGTCAGCGAATATACAAAACACAGATTGATATGAGAAAGTTAATCGAATATTCAAAACAAAATTAAAACATTAACAAAGTGTATCTCAAAAGTCGAATCAACACTTACAAACCATAAACCATAAAAATGATTTAAAAACACTTAAACAAGAGTTGGCAAAATCCAATATATTAGATTTCGTTCTCTATAATAAACCAGAGACGATATGGAGACAATATGAATATTTCACAAGAATGTTGGGTATATAATTATATATTCTATATGTAAAAGCATGCAATATATATATATATATATCCTACTATATTAATTGGGAAGTACAAATTTGAAACTAACTTTAAATGTGTAAAAAATTACATTCAATTGCCATTAGAAAAACTTAATTAAGATTAATAAATTAATGTAATAAATATAATTAATTAAAAACGAAAATCAGGGACAAATTAAATAATATATATTGTAGAAAAGTAAAAAAAAAATCTATTAGAATCAAAACTAATCCGTATTTAAAAAAAAATTAACAGCTAAGATTTTAAAAATCTAATCAAATAAAATCTACAACTACAAATTTTATCATACTATATTAATTAGAAAGTACAAATATGAAACTAACCTTAAAATGTGTAAAAATTACATTCAATTTCCATTTAAAAAACTGAATTAAGATAAATTAATTAATTAAATAAATAAAATTAATTAAAAATGGAAACCGGGGACACATCAAATAAAATAAATTGTTCAATAGTAAAAAAAATCTATTAGAATCAAAACTAATTCGTACTTAAAAAAAATTAACAGGTAGGATTTTAAAAACCAAATCAAATAAAATATAAAGCTATAAATTTTATCAAAAAAAATTTCCACCACATGTTAAAATTATTACAGACAAAAAAAGAAAGTCACAGAAAAAAATTTATACCATATGTTAGTAAAGATTGTGTTTAGTTGACAAAGCTTTGAACAATTTTAGTCATTACATGCAAATGTTTCAATAAATATTTTTAAAATACAAAAATTATAATATAAGTAAACCAAAATTTTATTTACAAACTATTATAAATAACATAATAATAAAATAAATTATTATAAATTTTAATCAAAAAATGTTCAGCCCGCGGTTTTCCGCGGGTTAGTATCTAGTTCTATATGTAAAAATAAAGAAATTGTATTGTGTATAAATATTTTTATTTTAGTAAAAATTGAGGTATTTATACACAATATAATTTCTATATGGTATTGGGAAAAACCTTAGTTTGTTGGGGATATATTGTATCGAAATGCTTGAGGCTGACTATGTTGAATAATATGCATATGAATGTGGAGAGGTATCTAAGTGAGAATTTGACTATTCAATTGAAGATTTTGAAGATCTAGTAGCAAAAACGTGAGAGAATAAATCACTTTTTCGCTAAATTGTACCACATATCGAAAAAATGTATTCTTTGATGAAAAATTACAAGAACCACCAAGATATTCAAATCGACATAGATACATATCAATAGTATGTAAACATTACAGACGGATTTGATTGGCTCATGACATGCAAAGAAGATTAGCTTAATATACAACTTTAAATTTTTTTGATGTGTTAAGTATGTGCAAATTAAATTGTTATACCACACATTTCCGTCCCCACACATATGTGAATCAGTAAATATTATAATAATAATATAGTAGGTGTACCGGGGGATAATTTTTAATTTTATTATAATTTTAATACATAATAAAGTGTTACTTTAAGCGATATAAGCTCTGATTGGTAACATGAGTTACTATTGAGTTAAGACTTTATTCATAGATAATTCAAAAATGTTACCAATCATGAATAATTTTTTTTTTTTGAAGTTGAAGTTGAATTACAATGTGTTATAGTTGATGTACAACTTTGAGTTATGCCCTTTGTAAAATTGTTAATTCAACAGATTATTCAACATCATGCAAAATTTCATGCATTAGAGTTGAGTTAGAAATTTTTTTTTTATTTTTCTTTATATTTTTAGTTACTTCCCATGATTTGTTTTTTTCTTTATTTTTTTTTTTGTTTTCATTTTTAATAATGCTACACTCGTAGCATTAACCAATCTGGTCAACGGTTTTCATTTTTTTTTAAAGTTATATTTGACTATTTCAAACAAAACTGAAATATATAAAAAATATATATATATATATATATATATATATATATATATTTGTTAAAACATATATGGGTGCCTAAAACTATTACCAAATATACATGTTAACTATTTTTATTTTAAAAGTAACATTTTATTTATTAATAAATTTATAAATATCATTATTAAGAAAAATTTATATTTAATTTAGTTTTATAATATATACTGCAATTGATACATCACAAATGTTACCAGTCAGTTGTTTTTTAAAAATGTTAATATTTTTACAGCAAATTTACTACATCAAACTGTCATTTTTACCACATAATTTTTACTGCAACTTACATCAAATTATAACTCAATTATAATATATATATTTTTAATGTACTGGTATATTTTGTAGTTCATATATTTCATTTATTCCAATGTATAAGATCTTTAGGTTTTTTCTGTTCTATTTTTAAGATTTTTTAAAAGTTTCTATGCACTTTTCTATTAAATTAATAATTTTGACTGCTTAAATTTTACAGTTTTTTTCTATTGGTTGAATTTGGTTAAATGAAACAATATTTCTTGTTTCTTAATCTTTGTACTTTTAGTCCAAAAAATTTATACATAATGGAACAGAGTGAGTAATAGATATGGATATAATTATATAGAAAAATGATTTGTCACCTACTTATTCAACCGAAAGACATATCTGTATTTTTCTTTTCACAATACTTGTTTTTCTGTATTCAATCGAAAGACATACAATAAGCCAAAAGAGAAGCAAGAAGAATATTACCCAAATAAATTTGTAGAAAAGTAGAAAACTATTACCAGGAATCAAAACTAAGATTTGTTGTTATTGTTGTTGTTTTCAAGTAATCAAAACTAAGATTTACCAACTAAACCAATTGAAAAATGTCTTTAGTTTCTACCGCGTGTCTTATTATGATGGACTCACCAAGAATCTCGACAATGCTTCCTTCAAAACTACAGAGGGTTTGGAGTTTGGACTAATACAGTCCACTTCTTGAGTGTAGCAAAAGGGAAAGCCAGTAAGAACATGGAGATGATAGACTTTGAAAACTGGATGGGGTAACAACATCAACATGTGCCAGAGGTACAGTCACTGCCTCGAGCAGGGCAATTCAGATGGCCAACACCTGCTACTTCCTGAACTTAGGTACATAAGTCTCATCCGTTTTAACACTTTGTACCGTATCTCATCGTAGTTATTACTACTGTATTTCAAGGATAAGAGGAAGCTTACTTCCCACCTACTCATCTCAACGATACGTTCCGGATCTGTTGGAAATGAATCAGTATTTGAGGCTCGTATTCTCTTCTCGTTCACCCAAACTTTGAGTTATTGGTTTCCAAGCTAGTCGGTTCAAAATTATGGCTTTAAGGTTAAAGTTTTCCCTTACTAGCCTTAACCAACCTGGATATACCGCTCCATCACCTCCCGTTCAGCCTGAAGAAACCACTATTGCCATCGGGTACGGTTACTTTCATGTGTTTCTCTGCTTCTATCTTCTCTGAATTTATTTGAGGCTTAGTTATATTTGTTTCTGACTTATGCATATGTGCGTTGCAGTGGAGGATGGACAATCTCAGGTTTGGATTTGCATGATCCTCGTCTCCTAGCCATCGCAGAAGCTGAGCGTCGGTATTTAGAGTCTGAATATGTGGACTATATATACAGATTCAAATGCCACTGGAGCTGCGTTTAGTCGTTCAGCTGCTCTAATAGTAAGCCGTTAAGCTCTTTTTGTGAAGTTTCTAACAAGTGTAACAACAACCCCTCGCTTATGATAACCTCAAACACAAACTTTATCTTTTGCAGTTGATGGCTCTTCTTCTCTTACGACATGCATTGACCATAACAGACGATGCTGCTGGAGAAGAAGACAACCCATCTTCTATACTATTTGTAAGCGACGGTAATCTATATATGTTCTTAATTACACATGACGTGCTCTACCAAAACATTTCCCCATCATTATCTTTGGAACAAAACTATTACAAGCTCACGTGAATAAACTTATAAACAGCTATCCTCATAGACGTGTGTTACACATCACAATTATCTAACAAAACATTTCTCCAACCTAATCTTTGTGCACTGCTAAATCCATTTTGTGGTGTGAATACCATAGGGCATTGTCAAGTTTGTAATATATATGGCCATGCTTTTTGGACGTTATGTACTTTTTAACAATGTCACATTTTTCAACAATGTTATGTAATACAAAATAAAAAAATCTTTTAAGAAAAAACCATCAAATAGAATTTAAAAAAAAAAACTTGTTCTATTAATTATGGATCAACTCATTAGTTGTCAATAACGATGACTAGGTTACATAAGCTAGAAAGCTGAAATTATAAGAGTAGATAATGTATTGTAAGAAAGAAAATAATAGGAAGCAACAGGGTAAAGGAAGGTTTTGAGAAGCAAAGCCGATGGCTATGTCACCACCAATATAGGCAAGAAAGAGAAGGAGAAGAGCATGTCCAATGTCCATAGTGCAATAGAGTTGATAGATTGAGGTTCCTCCGGCGAGCAACGAAAAGGTTGAAACAAAAACATTCTTCGTAGGGTAATTGTAGGGAAGGCAAACCATGAATGGTAATATGAGAAAAGAAACTACAAATCTGAGGTTTTTCAAAACCGGAGTTGTTGGGGTCTCATATTTGACGAAGAAGAAGCAATTGAGTAGCATCACGAGGAAAAAGATTGTGACACCAAGTCGGATTGGAGAGAAGACAACTTCAATATCTGGTTTCAACAAGCCAAAGCAAGAGAAAATTGTCAACGCGTACCAAATCCCACGAGTGAATACCCGAAAACCCATCAGTCTCTCATTCTCTAATGATTCCCACAGACTCGTCATGTAACACAATTTAGCGTTTTCCATTATTTAACTTTTTGGTTGTTTTTCGATATTTATTCAGATAGATGTGATCTGTGAGCTTCTTTATTTATATAGCTAGGGGAATGGGTGAAATCAAAAATATTAGCTAGGAGAAAAAAGAGCCTCAAAGGATGCGTCAGTCAACAAGGTTAGTTCTTGAAATCTAGTTGTTACGCCCAAATCCAGGGAGCAGGGGATAGGCACATATCGAATATCTTAGATTATTGATAATATTATATATGCATGATCCGCTCTGTTCCATAATTAAGAATCGGCATATTTTTTTTTCATCTTGGTAAATATTATAATCAGATAATTACTGAGGGTTTTGGATTCTCTGCATACAATCCACTTAATACCAAAAGTGAAAGCCAGTGAGAACGCAAGAGGAGATGACGGTCTTTAAAAACTGAATGGGTAAACAACTAAACAACATCAAGATGTGCCAGAGTTAAAACCAGTGCTTGGGCAAGACTATTCATCGTTTTTTACACTTTACGGGCTTTACCGCACATGTTTATCCCTAACTTAATTCCCACCCTACTCAACTCAACGATACGGTCAGGATCTGTTGTAAATGAATCAGTATTTGAGGACCGTATTCTCTTCCCGTTAACCCCAACTTTGAGAAATTGGTTTCCAAGCTATATGGTTCAAAAAATTATGGCTTTTCGGTTTGAGTCAACTCTAACAAATCCTAGCAATTTAGGAGAAAATCTGAAAGCTACAAAGAACACCACAAAATATTCTTCAATCATGAAGCAAGCGAGAAGCACAAAACCTATTCGAATCAATGAATACTCAATTCTTGTGAATTAGTATACAGTAAAATAAGAAAAACTAAACGATCCTCATATACACTGATCATAATTTGAATGGATAAACGCAAAAGTTTACTGATTCACTGATCTAGGAAAATGTGATCATCTACTCAAACCAATGACTTGGTAGCAAATCATCAATATTTGCAGTCAATTAGCCTCTTTCTGATGTAAACCTCAAAGCAACTTTCTCCATCAACTAGGTTCTTAATTACACCTTACATAATCTGACAAAACATAATCTTGAAACTAAAACTACATACAAGCTCATGTGAAGTGCCTTGGCGTGTCTCAAGCCCAAAACTTAATCTCAGTAAACAGAACAATGAACAATATCAAAAAGCTTAATCTACAGAAGGAAACAAAGAAAAAAGAAAGCTGCCTTACATCGTTGTTCTTCTATCATCATCTTCTTTCAAAAGACCTAAGACGAAGCTCTAAAAGCCAATTATTAAACTGACCATCACTAACCTTCAACATCTCAGACAAAGGCATAAAAATCCCATGTTCCTTAAGCAACCTATGCCTTGGCTTTATCTTCCTCTCCAAGCTAAACGAAAAATACTGAGGGAAACGTTTCAGCTCCTTGACATCACCACGCATCTCCTCCATAAAAAACTCAACTTTAGGAGCTAAATTGTTATCCACACTATACGTCAACAACGCCGGAGATCTCACAACCATCTTCGCTACCTCTTCTCTTGTAAACCCTAACCCTTCTTCAAGATACTCAATTTTAGGGATTAGGGTTCGTTCCACACTCGATACAAGCAACACAGTGTTCCGCGACGTAATCGTGTCTCGTCCCACGAATCCTAGGGTTTTGAGAAACGACAACGCGGGACGAAGCTGGTGATCTACTGATGAAATTAGCAATCGAGGACAACGAGAGATCGATTTGGGTATGTCTTGCTCTGAAATCGAGATCTCGTCGGTTAAGAAGCGAAGCACCGGTATAATCTCAGATTCGGGATCAGAAGTTAACAAATCTGGGAACATATCGAGAATCCGACCAACGGCGGGTCTTGAGAGTCCGGTTGAAGAGAGAAGATTCTCGACGGAGACGACGGAGGAGATTGAAGCAGAACGGAGAGATGGGTTCACTCGGAGAGCTTTGTGAGGATCTACGTTAAGGTCTTGAAGGTAAATAAGCTTCTCTCTGAATAAAATCCCTGTATCTGAAGTTTCACC
>NC_025693.1:1906574-1925631 GCF_000633955.1 Camelina sativa
TCGGTTAAGAAGCGAAGCACCGGTATAATCTCAGATTCGGGATCAGAAGTTAACAAATCTGGGAACATATCGAGAATCCGACCAACGGCGGGTCTTGAGAGTCCGGTTGAAGAGAGAAGATTCTCGACGGAGACGACGGAGGAGATTGAAGCAGAACGGAGAGATGGGTTCACTCGGAGAGCTTTGTGAGGATCTACGTTAAGGTCTTGAAGGTAAATAAGCTTCTCTCTGAATAAAATCCCTGTATCTGAAGTTTCACCGGCGAAACATCTAACCCTGAAACACGGCGGTGGCAAAAGACAGCACCTTGCTGCAATCATCATCGTCGCGGCGAGAGAGAACCGAAAAAAAAAAAAAGTTTCAATCTTTTTTTCACTTCTCAAGTGTGGATAAAACATAACAATGGAGGAAGGGTAAAAGTGTAATTTCAAGCTGTAACGGTCAGATAATAACGATGAAACGACGTAGTTGTTTCTGCTTCGTCTTCTTCTTTCTTTCCAATGGGTGGGGGGATCCCTATTCTCAAGCGGCTTTATCATAAGACCGGTTTTTGCGCAGGGTCTCGTGTTAACCGCAATCGTCTTCTCTGTCTCTATCTCTACCTCTGGTTTTTGATTCTTCGTTTTTCTGAAAAGTTCTTTTTTCTTTTTTTTCTTTTTTTTTTGTTTACAAGAGAAGAGGTCCCTTTTAAGATCTCGCTCATGGTTAGTATCAGCTTGGCGTTTGAATTTGCCTCTTTAGGTAAGTTTCCTTTTTTTCTTCTTCTTCTTAACCCAACAACAGATTACACGTTAAGGGTTTCTCTGTTTTCGTCTTAGAAAGATCGGATTTTTATTGAAACCCAAAAACAAAGTGATGGAATTGAAATCATGATCTGGTTTATATCATAAGGTTTCAGATTCTGGAAACGTTTATGTCAATGATTCAATTAAAGTTTTGATTTTTGTGGTGTTGGATTGATGTTTTGTGAGGAAGAAGAAGAGGGATTTTGATAATTTTGGTATTGGTTTTAAGTAGTTGGGAAATTAATAACAACAGGATGGGAAGGGTAAAATTGAAGATAAAGAAGTTAGAGAACCCAAATGGACGCCAATCTACATTTGCTAAAAGGAAAAGTGGGATCTTGAAAAAGGCTAATGAGCTTTCGATTCTTTGTGACATTGATATTGTTCTTCTTATGTTCTCTCCTACTGGGAAGGCTGCGTTATGTTGCGGTACACGAAGGTATTNTGGTTAGTATCAGCTTGGCGTTTAAATTTGCCTCTTTAGGTAAGTTTCCTTTTTCTTCTTCTTCTTCTTTTTCTTCTTCTTCTTCTCCCAACAACAGAAGGGTTTCTCTGTTTTCGTCTTAAAAAGATCGGATTTTTATTGATGATTCAATTCAAGTTTTGATTTTTTTTTGTGAGGAAGAAGAAGAAGGAATTTGATTAATTTGGTTTTGGTTTTTTAATTAGTTGGGAAATTAATAACAACAGGATGGGAAGGGTAAAATTGAAGATAAAGAAGTTAGAGAACCCAAATGGACGCCAATCTACATTTGCTAAAAGGAAAAATGGGATCTTGAAAAAGGCTAATGAGCTTTCGATTCTTTGTGACATTGATATTGTTCTTCTTATGTTCTCTCCTACTGGCAAAGCTGCGTTATGTTGCGGTACACGAAGGTATATATGTTATGTCCATCTCTAGGAGAGATATTGTTTTGTCTGATTGTTCATTGTTGATTTACTTTGTGGTTTTTTTCTTTAGTAGTATGGAAGAGGTGATTGCTAAGTTTTCTCAAGTAACACCGCAGGAAAGAACGAAAAGGTTTGGTGGTGTTTAAATCTTCTGATTCTTATCTTTAGGTGTTTTTGTTTGTTGTCTTGCTTTAACTCATTGGTTGCAATTCTTTTGATAACAGGAAGTTCGAGAGTCTTGAAGTAAGTTTTTTTTTATACACAATCAAATGAAGTCTTGTTTTAAATGTATGTTCTTGAGAATCCCTGATTCACATGTTTCTCTTTCGAAAAGCTCAGAACTTGAAGAAAACTTTCCAAAAGTTGGATCACGATGTAAATATACGCGAATTTATAGCCTCGAGGTTTGTAAAGGAAACAGTTTTTAACTAAATCTTTTGCAAGAAACTTCATAATCTCTATATGAATATTAACTCTTTTTTTGTCTTCTTTCTTGTTTGTTTTTGGTTCTGTGGTTTCAGTAATTCGACAATAGAGGTATTCACTATAAGACTCTCTTTCCATTTCTTATGTCTATGACATTTACCAAAGCCTAAAACTTTTGAAAACCGCATTGTATTCAGGACTTGAGTGCTCAAGCAAGGATTCTGCAAGCTCGGATTTCTGAAATACATGGAAGATTAAGGTAATGATCTTTCTGAAGATGGTGATTCTTTGTTTTCTTGATGTTTGTGCTCTGGTAATTCATACTTGTTTGTATCATGTTCTGCAGTTATTGGACAGAACCTGATAAGATTAATAACGTTGAACACTTGGGACAACTCGAAATTTCTATTAGGCAATCCATTGACCAACTGCGTGCACATAAGGTATCATCTCTTGTTTGAAAATTTTCCATTTTTACTTCATCGTCAAAACTCAAAACTCAAAACTATTTGGTTGATAGGAACATTTTGGGCAGCAGCAACAAGCAATGCAAATAGATAACGCAAACTTTGTTAAAGATTGGTCAACATGCTCGGTAATTTACTTCTTCTTTAGAGATCTCATTTGAAACACAATCAAACTGTAAACCCGGCTTTGCAACTTTCAGATGCAAGATGGGATTCAGATTCCTCTTGAACAGCAGCTTCAGTCTATGTCATGGATTCTTAATAGCAACACCACCAACATTGTCACAGAGGAACACAATCCAATCCCGCAGAGGTTTGTGAAAACTCTGACTGAGAGACATTTTCTTTTCTTCCAATTTGAATCATATCTAAAAACAAAATCTCTGTCTCTATTCTCAAAAGGGAAGTCGAGTGCTCAGCGAGTTCTTCGTTCGGGAGCTATCCAGGCTACTTTGGAACAGGGAAGTCTCCTGAAATTACAATTTCGGGTCAAGAAACAAGCTTTCTTGATGAACTAAACACAGGACAGCTGAAACCGCAACTAAGCTCACATCAGCAGTTCACTAATACAAATATCACACCATACAATCCCAATATGCATAATGATATGAATCATCAACCAACGTTGCCTCCTCCTTCTCCCCCTCAGGTTTATATTCCAATGAATCAGAGAGAGTATCATATGAATGGATTTTTTGAAGCACCACCACCTGGATCTTCTGTTTACAACAACACCAACCAAACCAGGTTTGGTTCTAGCAGCAGCTCCTTGCCTTGTTCACTCTCAATGTTCGACGAATACTTGTTCTCCCAGGTAAACAAAACAAAACTTTTTCTGTTCATGTCTCTTACAGATGCATCAAAATCTAAACTTTCTCAGGGTTTATGCTCTTTAAAGTGATTTGACATTTTGTTCTTCTTTCTTACAGATGCAGCAACCGAACTGAGAGAGATGTGATGAATGATGATGATGATAAAAAAAAACACATCATTGGAGAAACTCACCAATTTTTTTGTTTCAGAAAACAGCAAGAAAACAAGAAACTCCTGCAGATTTCTGAATCGGTTCCAAGAAGAAGAACCAGTGGTAATTCTGGTTAGATTTGCAACCAAACCACACACAATACATTATTTCAATATCTTCAAAATAGATGTTCTGTGTTTACTTTATTCTTTTCTATACATAATTTCTCAATCGCTTTGAGAGATTTTTGAGGTTTTCCATTTTTTTCTTTCTCCGGCGATAAAAAGTTAGTGTCTTCTGGTGAGGCTGTCAAAGTAACGCCATGACAGCCAAAAAGATGAGGAACTCTCTCTCTCTCCTTCCCTTCCTACAAACTGTAGCTGTATCTATGTTTCTTTTTCCATTCATTCAATTGTAAAACAAACAAAACAGTGTTTATTAAATTTTTTGTCGTCAAAGTACTCTGGTTTATTTAAGTGGTTATTACAAGAGTTTACAAGAAGCCTTGTTTATGAGGTAGGGAGACTACATTTGATGATTCTTCCAGGACTCTTTGGAGGAGGTCGTAAAACGATTTTGAATCACCATGAGCATCAGCACGTTCAGTATCTTTCCCATTTGCTAATAGCTTCTGTGATAAGGAGTGAGATACAATTCTTTCTTCTTATCCTCTGTAACAGAGCAGCGCAGGCTCTAATCTTCTAACAACATCAATGTGATCATGCAGGATGATCTCACAAGGATCCTCAAACTTCTATTTATAAACGATCATACTTAACTTCTTCAAGTGCCAGCTCAGTAACATCCAATGTCCTTATTCTTCTCTTCTATTTATCAACGATCAACTTCTCTTCTATTGCAGTCTTCTCTTCTATATGTATTGACATTGAGAAGTAATGGACTGGGTTGAGATTCCCATTTCTCAATCATCTTTATTGCGTCCAAGTTCCAACCATGCATATTAGAGTCCAGCATTGGTATGTTGGTAACTTTCTCTGGGATAGATATACTACCCAGCATTGGTATGGTGAACTATTTGCGTGGAAGATCGTTTTGCATCCACCATTCATAATTTATTAATTCGTAGTAGCCTGGTTTTGCATTCACCATATAAAAGAAACTTACCACGGACCAACAAACCGTTCATATGAATAAAACAAACTTGGTTCGCAGTTTATGTAATTATTGGTTATATTATCAATAATACTATTTTAAATAAAATTCATAATCTGGCATTTCTTTTCAACTTTTAATATCATGTTAAGTCAATAATACCAATTAATACATCGTTGGACAAAATTGAATTGATAATTAAATTTTTTTGGCAAGGTTGGAAGGGATCAGATTGTTGTGTGTGTATATAACTTTACGTTAATATGTATATTATCTGATATATTTAATAATTTATCACGTTAATATAAATATCATGTGATAGACAAAGTATATTAGCATGGTAATATAGATATTATATGATATATTTACGTTCACAAATATTATAGTAACTTGTTTTTACCTTTGTATATAGTGTAATAAGTGACTTGACATGATAATATGAATTTATCACCTAAGTTATAAACTTACCGCGATATTATATGCTTTAACAAGATATATCTATAATTTTTGTTATCATGTTAACAAAATAAATAATCATCTAACTCACAATATTTTTATCCATATATTCCTGAAAATATTTTTAGTTACGGACAAAAACTGAACATGTTGTTGATGATGATTATAAGAATTTTAGGTTTAAGAAAGTGTATCGTCCAACAAATCAAAATGCAAAAGATGATTTTGGACATCACACCTTCTGGGAAGCACAAGACTCTATAGACAGAAAATAAATGATTAGCTAGAGTTCATAACTTCATCATTGATTTGATGATTTTCTTTACATGGAAATTGTATCAATTTGAGGTAGCTTTGATATTTTTTGGATGATTATTGTGATTTTGGAAGTGTGATATAGTTATATATAACATAATTGTAAGATTTTTTAGCAAAATAGTATTTTTCAAAATTTAATTAGTTTTTTTTAGTATACTTACTATTTATAATTATACTTAAAAAGAATTTGAAAACTGGTTTATATTAACTAGTATTTTAGTTATTAAATTTTAGTGGTAATGTAATAAGAAAAATATATGTATATTTAATTTGAAAGACATATTTATAAATAAAATGATTTGTTAAGGGTTAGGAAATAATATAAACAGTAGTAGTAGATAATGAAAGTGTGTGTTTTGCCAATTTTAAATAGTGAATGTACTAGAACCCCAATTTGATATAGATCGTGTGTATTCATTACTATATGACACCAATCCAAACCCGAAATAAAAATAAAATTGAACAAAAACTGATCTGACACCAATCCAAACGTGATACCTAACCAAATTAGATACTTATATAATTTGAACCAAATTCGGATGCCCATACCAATCAAACCATGTAACCCAATATTCAAAGAGAAAACATATATATATTTGATTATGGATTGGTATGTTATTGTTTCCCGGTTCTCTCTTTTCACAAACTCTCTCTCTCTCTCTCTCTCGTCTTCTCCAAAATCGAAGCCTTCTTCAATCATTGCGTTTAGACTACCAGTCTTTGCTTTCGCATTCCTCGTTTTGGTTTCGTTTTCTAATCGTAAGTATGTGTTTGTGTTTTTTTACTAATCGTAACCTAGTCAATAGTTCAATCGCATTCGCTGTGATGTTTGAAACCCTAAATTTCGTAAATTTGGGATTAGGGATTGTTTAGTACCTCTGTGTATCAATGGACGGCGGAGTTGGGTTAGCGGCGACGACGCAGCCGCAGCAACCACCACCACCACCGGTGGTTGAGAAGCTGAATCCGAAATTGGAGAAGGAACTAAATCTGGAGTCATTGAAGACACGAGCCCTTAGTTTATTCAAAGCTATTTCTCGGATCCTTGAAGATTTCGACGCTTACGGTCGAACGAACACTACTCCTAAATGGTTCATCTTCGAATTCCAGATTTTGATTTTTTTTTTTGGTCTATTGAGTTTTTGTAACAGAGATTGATGATTTTTTTTTTTTAACAGGCAGGATATATTAGGGCAGTACTCAATGGTAAATCTGGAGCTTTTTAACATTGTGGAAGAGGTGAAGAAAGTTTCCAATGCGTTTGTTGTTCTTCCTAAGAACGTCAATGCCGTGAATGCTGGAAGTATGGTTCTATTTTGTTTTTTGTTTTTGGTTGATGAGTTACTGAGTTGTGAGTGCGATGGAACTGGTTTAGCTTAGCTTTTTATTAGTGAATCTGCAGTTTTACCGGTTATGTTGTCTTCCAAATTACTTCCGGAGATGGAAACTGATGATAATGCCAAGAGAGAGCAGTTGCTTCAGGGTGTTCAGAGTTTGCCTATACCAATGCAGATTGAAAGGCTAAAGGTGAGTTGAATGAAATTTTTGTTGTGATTTCTCTCTATGTTTTAGGCTTTTGCTGGTTTTGAGAGAGCACTCTTTGTTTTGGAACTTTTGTTTACAGGCGAGGATGGATATGATTGCAGCAGCTTGTGAAAATGCAGAGAAAGTATTAGCTGATACTCGTAAAGCTTACGGATTTGGCGCTCGTCAAGGCCCATCTGTGCTTCCAACCATGGATAAAGGTCAAGCTGCAAAGATTCAAGAGCAAGAGAACATGTTACGAGCAGCTGTGAACGACGGCGCAGGTAAGAAGAGGCTTCAAATTCGCTTTAACTTATATCATCAAAACATTTGATTTGATGAGAAGCTGCATTTTTTGGTTTTTTTGAGTTCTGTCTCATGTTTTTTTTTACAATTATTGTTTCAAGGAACAAGACTGCCTCCAGACCAGAGACAGATAACCACTGCACTTCCACCACATCTCGCAGATGTGCTAATTATCAACGATGCAGGTAACAGTTTCATTGATCTGTCTGGTAGAAGTAAACCCAATGCGTGAATCTTTTTTCTATTTTTTACTATTACCAATGGCATTCTTACGATATTAATGGGTCCAAAATTTCTCTTTCATTAGGTAAGATTGCATTACCTGGGCAGTCAAACAACATCAACAATCAAGGAATGATGCAGGTTAAGTTATATTCTCTCCAGATGTGATGATTATTGTTTCTGTTAGTATCATTGTCTTTGGAGGCTTATGTATTTGAGTGTTTTTAGGTTTCTGGAACACAATTCATGGGAAGATCAGCTGCATCACCATCTGGTCCTAACTTTGATAACACAACATCTCCATTACCATATTCCAATTCTCCTCGCGCTACGGGTATGGTTAATGCACCTTCGCCTCAGCAACAAATCCTGCACCAACAGCTTCAGCAGCAGCAAAGGGCAAAATTAATGCAGATGCCTCAACATCAGCAGCAACTACTTGCACAACAACAACAGCTCAGACAAAGTTCTATGCAAGGATTGGGTCAGGTAGGCTTGAACATTTTCTTACGTAGCAGTTGACAGGGTTTTCTGCCATCTGCTTTTTCAGGCAACATGCTAATTCTTTGTGTAGAGCCAGATACCAGCACTTCACGATTTGCATGGACAACCTCAGCAGAAGTTTCAGACGGTAAGTTCTTCTAGAGATGGAGCTTAAACATATTTAGGCTATGAGGTTTTACATTCTGTAANCGACGCTTACGGTCGAACGAACACTACTCCTAAATGGTTCATCTTCGAATTCCAGATTTTGATTTTTTTTTTTGGTCTATTGAGTTTTTGTAACAGAGATTGATGATTTTTTTTTTTTAACAGGCAGGATATATTAGGGCAGTACTCAATGGTAAATCTGGAGCTTTTTAACATTGTGGAAGAGGTGAAGAAAGTTTCCAATGCGTTTGTTGTTCTTCCTAAGAACGTCAATGCCGTGAATGCTGGAAGTATGGTTCTATTTTGTTTTTTGTTTTTGGTTGATGAGTTACTGAGTTGTGAGTGCGATGGAACTGGTTTAGCTTAGCTTTTTATTAGTGAATCTGCAGTTTTACCGGTTATGTTGTCTTCCAAATTACTTCCGGAGATGGAAACTGATGATAATGCCAAGAGAGAGCAGTTGCTTCAGGGTGTTCAGAGTTTGCCTATACCAATGCAGATTGAAAGGCTAAAGGTGAGTTGAATGAAATTTTTGTTGTGATTTCTCTCTATGTTTTAGGCTTTTGCTGGTTTTGAGAGAGCACTCTTTGTTTTGGAACTTTTGTTTACAGGCGAGGATGGATATGATTGCAGCAGCTTGTGAAAATGCAGAGAAAGTATTAGCTGATACTCGTAAAGCTTACGGATTTGGCGCTCGTCAAGGCCCATCTGTGCTTCCAACCATGGATAAAGGTCAAGCTGCAAAGATTCAAGAGCAAGAGAACATGTTACGAGCAGCTGTGAACGACGGCGCAGGTAAGAAGAGGCTTCAAATTCGCTTTAACTTATATCATCAAAACATTTGATTTGATGAGAAGCTGCATTTTTTGGTTTTTTTGAGTTCTGTCTCATGTTTTTTTTTACAATTATTGTTTCAAGGAACAAGACTGCCTCCAGACCAGAGACAGATAACCACTGCACTTCCACCACATCTCGCAGATGTGCTAATTATCAACGATGCAGGTAACAGTTTCATTGATCTGTCTGGTAGAAGTAAACCCAATGCGTGAATCTTTTTTCTATTTTTTACTATTACCAATGGCATTCTTACGATATTAATGGGTCCAAAATTTCTCTTTCATTAGGTAAGATTGCATTACCTGGGCAGTCAAACAACATCAACAATCAAGGAATGATGCAGGTTAAGTTATATTCTCTCCAGATGTGATGATTATTGTTTCTGTTAGTATCATTGTCTTTGGAGGCTTATGTATTTGAGTGTTTTTAGGTTTCTGGAACACAATTCATGGGAAGATCAGCTGCATCACCATCTGGTCCTAACTTTGATAACACAACATCTCCATTACCATATTCCAATTCTCCTCGCGCTACGGGTATGGTTAATGCACCTTCGCCTCAGCAACAAATCCTGCACCAACAGCTTCAGCAGCAGCAAAGGGCAAAATTAATGCAGATGCCTCAACATCAGCAGCAACTACTTGCACAACAACAACAGCTCAGACAAAGTTCTATGCAAGGATTGGGTCAGGTAGGCTTGAACATTTTCTTACGTAGCAGTTGACAGGGTTTTCTGCCATCTGCTTTTTCAGGCAACATGCTAATTCTTTGTGTAGAGCCAGATACCAGCACTTCACGATTTGCATGGACAACCTCAGCAGAAGTTTCAGACGGTAAGTTCTTCTAGAGATGGAGCTTAAACATATTTAGGCTATGAGGTTTTACATTCTGTAACGCGAAAAGGATCATACCCAACCTTTGTCAATTGTTTGAATCATTGTGCACATTTGTTAAGGCCATAATTGAAGAAGATAAGACGTATGTATGCAGTGAATGATTCATACGCTTGAGAAATTATACTAGATCTTGGCAGAAGCTCTTTTTATAAAGTGGTTCTGAGAGTTTATAGTTTCAAACAATAGAATCAAATGAAGAAGCTTTTGT
Organism: Camelina sativa; assembly: GCF_000633955.1. Classification (NCBI taxonomy): domain Eukaryota; kingdom Viridiplantae; phylum Streptophyta; class Magnoliopsida; order Brassicales; family Brassicaceae; genus Camelina; species Camelina sativa. The sequence continues at coordinate 1,916,639 of NC_025693.1, forward strand.
CTTGTTAAGTTTATTAAGTTGAGTTCTCTCTTACTTTTCAGTTACATGGGCAACATCAAATGTCGTATTCCCAGCCAATGGCTGGGCACCAACAACTCCAAGCTAGACAGCTCTCAGGTGGACATATTCAGCATAGCATGTCTCAAGGACAGCTGAATCCAGCGACGAACCGTCACTTAAACCAGTTTTCAAGTGGCGCCAATAGTGCATTGTTTACTTCTGCACAAGGCTCCCCAAGTAGCCAAATGGTCAGTCACCTCTCTTTAAACCTCTTGAATTACTGAATTGCTGAACTTGAAACTAAATACTTTATTTGGTTTAGAACTTATGTTGTGATTACTTGATTTGGTTTTGACTTTTTTCCTTTAATTCCAGATACCAAACATGTCATCTATGCAATCTCAGACACTGGTTCCTAGGATGCAGGTTAGCTCATAAACTTCTCTACGTCACTATGTTACCCAAATCAAAACGATGAACGTTGTCCTAATCTGATCTCTCTTGGACTTTTTTTGTTCTTAGCAATTTGGAGTTTCGGGTACAAATCCTCAAAGAAGCCATTCTTCTCAAATGTTGGGTGACCAGAGTAAGTAAACAAGTCTTGCAAAACATTCTTTTCTTAGTAAACCGATTCACCCAGTACTTAATTTGTCCTGTCTTTCCAGTGTTTAACAGCAGCGGAATGATGCAAACGCAGCAATCGCAACCTCAGCAATCGCAACAACAGCAGCAGCAACAACAACAAGGAGGAGGCTATGGAAATATGCAGACCAATCAGCAGAATCTACAGTCTAATAATAACATGATGCAGCAGAACGCGCAGCAAAGGCACCAACAGAATCCTCAATAATCCTTTTTTCTTATGATTTGGGCTTCTTGTAATCAGCATAGGCCTATACGTTTGTAGTACTACTAATATGGGCCTGACTCATTCTAAACTTCAAAAGAAAGAACAAATGAACAATGCCAAGTTTTCACAAGTTTTTTGTACTTCACAGTTCACACACTACTTTGTTACTTACTCTACTGTGCGGTCTAACCAACGTGAAGCAGAGAGAGATCGGACGGTGAAGGATCGATATGGTTCTGACAAGTTTGTAGAGGATTCGACACGTATCAAAGACATGGACATGTCGACGCCGTTGATGGGTACAAGACAAAACGTAGACGCGCTTCTGTTGTACACGGGACTCGAGACAGCGACGTGTCTATGAGAATCCCTTTACCTGTTTTCTGAGAGCTCCAAAACTGCGACTCGATAGCTATTTAATTTGTTTCTGACAATTTTTCTTTTGTTTTCTTGTCAACCAAATTTGTATACAACTAGCATTTTCATTTTTTATGTACTTATTTTTAGGTTTGTCTTCTTTTCTTAATTGATTTAAATCTTATATACGTAGGTGTAAATATAAAGCATAATTTCTCTAAAAATAAACCCAAAAAACTCTTATAAAAATCTTCATCCAATTTTAGAATCAAACTGCACCGAAAAATAATCAGTTTCTATCTAAAGTTCAGATGTATAAACTGAATTTTAACCCCTCACAAGAAAGTACAAGTTATGAATGATAATATAATGATAGCCAAATTAGCCTATGCTAATTACTTTAACCACTTATAAGTACAAAACTAGAGTTAATAAAATAGCTAAGAATGAGATTGGCCCAAAACTATAATAAATGCTTAACATACACAAAAAGAAAACAAAGAAAGTCTCCGGGAAGATTCTGACAAATGGCTTCAAAAACAAGAAAAGAATCTGACAAATGGGGGACGTGCAAATTCTCTTGTCTCTCTATAATACTATTGTCATGAAGTAAATGCAAACACCAAAGCCAGGCTAGCCCAGCCATAGTAGCTTCGGAAATGAAACGGACAGATAGATAAAGGAGACAAAGTAGAAGTTGTGAAATGTCTCTTTAAGCTTCATATTGTTAAAAACTCGAATAATGGAATACAGCTTTGCATCTTCCTATCCTTCTCACCGTCTTTTCATCTATAACAAGACACATTTTATTAACATAGACTTCATAGTACATGATATTGTTAATAACTTTTACACGTGTTTTAGCTTTTTCATACATATTAATTCATGATTTTAGGCAGGCTTTTTTGTCTTCTTATTTATCAGATTCCTATAATATATTTTTTTTTTTGGTCACCATTTATATGTTTTCATATATACACATGATTTGGTTATTAAAACAAAACACAAAATAAAATAAGAAAAAAAAAATTTTACTACAAATATCAAACGGATGATACTTTACTACATATATACATAATTAGGAATAAAATACAAAATTTAATTTTAGACTCATTAACTTATTAGTCACCAGATGAACAAGAATTATGTACATAAAACCAACTAAATTCCAAATCAAATAAACCACAAGGATTAGCATAAGATAATTTTTAGTTGTTTGTAAATTTAATTTACATTAGGCCTCCACTAGCCAACTATGCAAAGCTAATTACACTGATGATGTTCAGTTGAAAATGGCATACTTATAGTTCATAGTTGATATCATCATTATGGCCATTTTTCAATCATAACCATTGTATACCATAAGTTTATGTTTGGTGTAGTAACATACCATAAGATAGTAAACCATAATTAGGCTTTTAGCTAGTTTTGGTTATTCATATAGAGTAGGTCACTTATTACTTACTTAGTGGGAAACTTAAAAATATGTTTTGATCCTACCTTAGAATGTTCATAATCACATGGGCATTAATTAACATATTTTTTCCTTTTGCAATGCTATTTAATGTCACCTAACATTACCCAAAAAGTTTCTAGAATCTCAAATTCAAGTTATATTTATTCATTGATCCTTTGCTTTAATAATTTTTTGGTCCTCCCTTAGAATGTTCATACTCTCACATGGGCAGCATTGGCTTTCTTATTATTTTTGTCTTTGAATGTTCAAAACTGTTACTGTTCTTAACTATGAAAGCAATAATAAACTTCAAATCACACGAAACAAAATAGAATTCAAAATCTGATAACAAACCACATAACAAAGACACATTATTAGGTAAGTTGGATCTTAAACAACCCTTCCATTACAACTTTCATAACGTAAACAAAACAAACGACCTAAGAAAACACAAGGCGGGAGGTGAATTTCCTCCTCTGCCCCTACCCACTTCTGCTTTTTAAACCACAAGACAGAAAAAGGCAAAAACAAAAATAAAGTGATAGAACAAAAGGAACCCATTGGTGAAACATAGAGGTCCCTTTAGACAAACACCATTCTACTACCCAATACCCACTTTACTAAAACCCTAATCCTTAAAATGACTAAAAGAGCCCTTTCAAAATAAGCTCTTCTCTCCATTTTATTACAACCTCAAGAGTTCTTTTAAGGCTCTCCACTTAAAACCCTAAAAAGCCTTAAACCCTCTTATCTTTCCACACCACTACACAAACCCTAAAACTATATAAAGACCGGACTTAAACGCCAATCTCATCGGAATTGACGGCCTGTGAAGGTTTGTCCGAATGACCAACTAGCTGGAGCAATGTTGTTAGAGACAACAGTCCGACCATCACTAGCAACAACCTTGAAGGACAGCGCTTGACCGTTTAGTAGATTGTTGCTTTGCCAGTTCTGTCCCCAGTTTCTTGACATTTGTTGCCACCTGGTTCTTGAACCTTTAACCGCAACCGAGTGAACATCTCCAGCACCGCCAACATTGGTCACCAATACAAGGTTGAAGTAAGAGTGGCCATTGATTGTAAACCTTATCCCTCCCCTTCTCTTGCACGGTACCCTACATATCAATAAAAACAACAACAATCAGTTAAAACGAAACAGAGAACTAACAAGACTTGTAAAAATTTAATAAAGATTGAAACTTTCAAAAGTGACTTCTTCTTTAAGAAACAGAGCAGCTAGGTAACTTATGTAGAAAAGATTAAGACTTTGTGAAAGTACAAGTGTATGTTTACCTTCTGTAAGAAACAGGGACAACACCAGCTTTGTAATGAGCAATGCGTTGGAAAATAGGCTGAGAGAGATCGAAATGGTGAAGCGGAGGGTTACACCAACCACCAGCGTTATTTGGAAGTGCGTTGTTGGGAGGACAGAAATTGGTGGCTGTGACTACGATAGCACCAGGTAAACACCACGCGCCGTCGCTCTGGCACTTGATCTCGAAACACGCGCCGCAGCTGAGCCCGTTGTTGAACAGAGCAGTGCTTAACGCTGCAGTGTTGGTTCCGTATCCTTGACTGTAGAGATTCCCGTACCCACAAGCTCCACCTAGAGACAACAACAACAACATCGGCAAAATTGTAAATTTTCTAAACTAAAGTTATTATAGAAGCATTTGAGAAAACAGAGCAGACATACCCATTGTTCCTGAAGCATCACTTCCACCATAGAAGGTGGCATGAGCATTGACCCATCCAGCGTCATAGCCACGAACAGAGCACACCATTGCAGCAAAACACAACAACAAAATTCCCAAAAGACCCATCTTTCCCCTGCAATTTAACCAAATAAAGTTAGAACTCTAGACATTATCATCAAGAAAACAACGAAAACAGAAAGTGGAGTGAAAGAGAGAGAGAGAGAGAGAGATGAATTACATGAACATTCTCTTTGAGAAAGTGCAGAGCTTTTTTTTTTTGGAGAGTGAGAAAAATGGAATGTGAAGGAGAGAGACAGTTTTGCTTTGATGGGAGTGAAGAAGAAGGTTGAAGGTTGAAGTGGTATTTATAGAATGTTTTTGACCCACCTTCATTTACTACTGCTTTAACTGTCTTCCCTAGGTTTTTATTTTTTACTTTTTATTTATGTAACTCTGCCAAAAAAAAAAATTATTTAAGGTTTCAAAATGGTGAAGTTATTATTTTTTTTGCAGCAAAGAATGGTTTTATAAAAGAATAAAATAGGGGTCAGAATTTTGATAGTTATTGAATGTTTTGTTAAACATTTGTTGGCTTGGTTCACCTGTTCTATACGTTTGACATTAACTTCTCACATTTATTTTTATGCTTCTTTCTATATACCCCATTTACTGTTTTTCACCAAATAGATAGGGGGTCATCAACTTTGATCTTTCAACTAAATTTTTTAAATTTTCAAATTTTTGATATTCAAAAACTATAGGGTTATTTTGATCAAATGCTTAAATTTTACGAAAAGCTCGATTCTTCTTACACCAAAGCAACACATAAAAAAAAAGGTTGGATTCTTTTCTTTCGTGTGATGATTTTCTATATAGGAGGTGAATTTAAAAATAAAGTTTTTAAACCGCAAACTTTTGAAATAATCACGAGCATCCCTTTAAACTAATTTGGTATAGTGTGTGTGTGTGTGAGATGGAGAGAGAGAGCACATGGGAGGGGTCGCAGGCGGTTTTGATGGTTTGGAACTTTGGAAGCGTGTGACTTTTCTTCTGCAACCCTTTTTCTTCCTTTAGTATCCAAATGGGCATCATGTATTCATTCAATATTTATAGTGGGTGAAGACGATAAGTTTATTAAGGTTCCTACTTCCTTATGTTAACATTAACATCGGTCGAGAGAGACACTTATTAAGGAAGACATGTAGCTAGTATTTCTGAAAATATATATGGGATATATCATATATATTATGTGGCATTTGGTAATGTGGTACACAACATTATCATTGTATCCGTATCAATCATATCCAACATGTGGTTTTTGCAAAATAATAATTAAAGATATATAGATAGACAACTAACTTGTTCATATAGAAGTACTGGTTCGGGTATTTGAATCATGTTGGGATAGCTAGCTATAAAGAAAAAAAATACTTGAACATGTATAATGATGGGCAGACCACTTACTCTCTAACAAATGTAGTGATATATAAAAAAAGAAAAGTCACGCATACCATAAACAAATAAAAATAATTATACACCATTTTCATGTATTTTTTTCGACTTATATTTCCAAAGTTTGTTTAGTTTTGAGACCATTGGAAGGTTCGTAAAAGACACTACACTAGTGTTTCAAGTGTGGTCGACTGTATTTGATGTATGTTTTCTTTACTTCCGAAGATGCTCCTAAGCTTGGCAAGCTTTGAAATGTAAAAAAATCCAGTGTCTGCATGAACGTGTATAATCATGAATATAAGAATTTGCTTCTTATTTATTTATTTTTTTATTTTTTTTTATTGTCGGCATATCTCGAATTGAGTTACTATTTATAAATTCAGCAGCATATATTATCAAAATTAAATGAAGATTCGAAAAAACCAGTCTTTAATTCTAACCAGCAAAGTTTGGGTCTATAAAACTTTTAGAATAATATTGACACCACACTGAAGCATAAAGCATGCAACGTATTAAAAAACAAACAAAATTAATCGTATCTTTTTATAATGCTGCGTCCCGGTTAACGATATCTTACTATGATTTGCTGTCTGGAGCCTAGTCATTAACACCGTGATTTTTGGAGAAAATTATGTTTAAATATTATTTTTATCACTAAGCCTAATCAGAACCAGAAGAATCACTAGTTCCCATGTGGTCAAAACATTTTTACTACGAGAAAAGATTTTCTTCATCTTCTTGTCATTATAAACTTAAAATTGTATGAAATGTTTTTTTTTAAATGGCTTCCTCAAAAGACGTGAAAGTTCGTTTGCTCTTATGTCTTCCTTGCAGTATTTTGCAGAGTCTTCAATTCCCAAATTTGTTTTTTTTTTATTTCCTCTCTGCAAAAAACAATATTAAATTTAAAAAGTTACTAATATTACAGCCCATGTTTTTTCTCTGACATTTATGTTTTTTACTGTTGGTCCGACTATGCTTTGACTGGTGATCCTGTAATACCACCACCTTTCAAAATTTGATAATTGACCTCTAATTTAAAAAAATTTAATTACTAAAAGTATCTAATTACAAAAGAAGGTTTAACGACCACCAACCGTTCAACTATAATTCAAGATTTTCCAAAGGCAGCCTTTTGGTATTCCTCTTCTTTTAAGGAAATTGTCTTAAACCTTTTTAAGATTTCCTCTACACCGTTGATAAAATTATATTCAACGGTTAAGATTGATCGCATGTTGCACGAGCAGGGTTGATTCGGTGTCTGCACAGTGCCATAAAACCAGATGTGTATGTGGCACATAAAGTCTGTGTAATTTGCCAAATTGCCATAGCTCTCTGAGTTCAGCCTAATTCGAGATTTAAGTTCTCTTAATAGTACTAACTACAATTAGGCGGAAAAACATAACATGTTTTAGGTGTCTAAGTTATTGACGATCATTAAATAATTTCTCACTTACGTACATTTTAAGTTTTACCACTGGACTGGCCACTTAGCTATAACAATTAACAAATGCACTACAACAAATATGTACATTGTTAGCACGAGAGAAACGCTATAATATGTAATTCATAGCTCTTTTACAAACGCTATGTTAGGCCACTGTTATTGTAGGTACCTCACATATGATAGCGCAGAATTCGTATGCTATGATATATTATTATACCATAGCAGTACAGAAATGTTATGTTATCCCGCTTTTCAAATTTTTAAAGATAATGTTATAAGTCATTATACACGCTATGTTAGGTGATTCTACCATAACACGTTAGTTAAACGGTTTAATTCAGTTTTCGTAAGCAATATCTTTATGCTATAATATATTCTGTTATAGCAGGATTTTAGATGCGATTATAAGTGTTTTGAGAACACTGTTTTCATGTTATTTTGAAATTGATCCGGAACCTGTATTAATATTAAATCCCTAATTCACCATTTCACAATCAAACATAATACATAGTACATAACACAAAGTTTAAAATCCATAAGGAACAAGACAAGACCTTCACCATTTTGCTGTGTATTGCTTTGGTATAAACTCGGGCTTCTTTTTTTCATCAGTGGTGGCAACACCAAGAGCTTCCTTCCCAATCATGTTGCCATTAACATACCACCGGGGCATTATCATAGGCTCGATAACATCACTTGTTCTACAACATACTTACAAGAAATAGAATTCAAAGATATAAGAGAGAAACATAGAATTCAAAGATGTAAGAGAGAAACATAGAATTCAAAGATATAAGAGAGAAAAAATAGTTAAGTTCTACAAGATACTCACTAAAAGCGGCAGAAACATAGAACAACCTCGCCCAAGCCTCCCTACAAAGGGTAAGCAAAAGAAGTAAGAAGACCAGACTGCTTCTTCAAGCTTATAGAGAAGCTCTAGCAGAGGCGTGCTCCACAAATCTCTGGGATATGTTGTAACAAAATAAACATAAGAGTTTTACGTATCTTCTTACAGCTCTTCCCTTTAAACGGGACAACTACTTCTTCAAGCTTATGTTCTCCAGAATCCATCATCATCCCAAATCCAAGCTCTCAAATACGCAGAATTACAGCAGCAAAACGCTGGAACATGAAACACTTATAGTGAGACCAAATCTGAGGATATAAACCAAATTAGTATAACTTGTAATAGCCAATAAGATTTACAATCAACAGATAACCATATCATTACATATGCAGAACTTCAATTCAGGTTTACTAAACTAAAGTATTACGGAAAAAAGAAAAAAAGCAAACCTTGGGATTTATATATGTTACTTAACATCACTACAAGAGTATATATATAACGTAACATCACTACAAGAGAAAACACAATAGAAAGAAGTCATGATGCATTATGATTTACGAGGGATATGACAAGAGATGTTTTATAAATTTTTTTTTAAAAACTAACCTTCTTCTTAGACCCTTTCTTCACAAAAACCATCCAGCATCGGTGATTCATAGACATAGCTTGAAAACCAAATACTTAAATCAGGAGGTTCTAAGAATCAAACAGATTGAACCAAATTAAGTTTGAAACAAATATGCATCAATAGCTGCAGACCTAAAGGTTTAATAAGAGTATAAGGGAAATAATACTTACCTGAAAGGAGTGAATCATAAAGGGGTTTACTTGTCTCTTCTTTGCTCTTTACATCATGAAAAGGATCTCTAATAAGGAAAAAACAAG
>NC_025693.1:1929102-1960769 GCF_000633955.1 Camelina sativa
GTAATCTGTTAATCATGATTAAGCACATGACTATATCACTTTTGTTTCACTCCTCGTGGAAACTGGAGTGGTCAAATTATAAGAACATTCATTAAGAAACAAAATACTACATGATAATCAATGCATGACATTAACATAATACACGTTATTTTTCCTTCATTCCTTGTGACCTACATCATCATGTAATTGTATTTTTAAACTTAATTGTTACTAGCATATACAGTATAATTTTTTAACTGATCATGGTAATAGCGTTTCAAGTTGAGTTTATATAATTTTTGAACTGATCATTGTTACTAGCATATATCTTTTCGTTAACATATCTATATTATTATTGTTCATAATAATAACTTCAAAATTACCTTCCTAATCCATCCACTAAGATATGAAATCTTGCTCTAGCTAGTTTTTGTTGTTGTGCCTCACGTCAAAATAGTTTGAAGATTTCAGTAATTTTTGTTATAAAGATTTAAGTATTTTGATGAACCTCGATAATTTTCGTTTGTGTAGTTTTGTTTTCATGGCATCATGTGCAATTGTTTTTGCCTTCTTGCAATCATGATATTGTATGACATGCATATATGTATGTTGGTCACGAAAAAAGATAAGGGACAAGGTAGGTGTCACGAGAGATATGACGAGACTCTAAGGTCGTCTTAAGATATGATTAATCTTAAAATTAAACCCAACATTTGATTTATCTTTTTGTATTAGGCTTTACCATTTTATCTTGGATTCTTTGATAGGATGCATATCTTCCCCGTTCATTATATTATAGGGCTATTGTCAATTATAGGTTTTAATTTACTCGTTTAATGATTCTAACATTCAAATCATATTCCACTAAACCCGAAAAGGACGTGTTAACCAACAAATCTAATGAAAATCCAATTATTTTTTTGTGTGTACCATAGCCCTACTACATTTTTATTTAGTTGAGTTGGCAACTCAACGTTAGGAAAAAAAATATGACTACGAATTACTTACTGAATGTCATCATATGTTATTGATCTTGTTCTAACCCTAAAAAAAAAGAAAGGTTTTGCCAAATAATCTGATAGGATCATTCTTAAGTAACATTACTTTAAGTGAAACAGAAAAAGTATTGTTTACGACTCACAAATGATAAAAAAGGTTGGCCAAAACATGCATTTTGATAATTTGTGATTATATTGTCACTATGGTATAAATAACATGTAGATTTAATCACAAACAAAATGCATACGCTATAACAAAAAAAAAAAAAAATTAGCCGACACCTATTCCTAATAGATGCCTACTATAACATGGGTAAAGCGAGAAGTACTGTATGTCGTGTAAAAGCTTGAACTTGTAAATGTATCAACTCTCAAGTCTTCAAAATTTTATATTATTTATGTTTTGTGCTTCAAGAAAACGTAATTCTAGACTTCTAGTTATCCCTTCAGAGCTATAATCTTCAGACTTATCCCTAATATATATATATNTAAAATAAAACATTTATTTTCTATAGCAGTTCAAGAAAATGAGCTATTTTCTACTGCTATCAATGTAGCTTTTTCTTGTAGTGATGTGATGATGGGTTAAATTGATAACAATATAAATTTGGTAGCTGATTATTAATTTTAGGATAACTTCAAGCTACCGACAGTTACTATAGTTAGCACACTATGTCATACTAACCTCGAGTGTTTTAAGCCTAAATCATGTTCAATAATTGGAGAAAAGGTAATCTGTTAATCATGATTAAGCACATGACTATATCACTTTTGTTTCACTCCTCGTGGAAACTGGAGTGGTCAAATTATAAGAACATTCATTAAGAAACAAAATACTACATGATAATCAATGCATGACATTAACATAATACACGTTATTTTTCCTTCATTCCTTGTGACCTACATCATCATGTAATTGTATTTTTAAACTTAATTGTTACTAGCATATACAGTATAATTTTTTAACTGATCATGGTAATAGCGTTTCAAGTTGAGTTTATATAATTTTTGAACTGATCATTGTTACTAGCATATATCTTTTCGTTAACATATCTATATTATTATTGTTCATAATAATAACTTCAAAATTACCTTCCTAATCCATCCACTAAGATATGAAATCTTGCTCTAGCTAGTTTTTGTTGTTGTGCCTCACGTCAAAATAGTTTGAAGATTTCAGTAATTTTTGTTATAAAGATTTAAGTATTTTGATGAACCTCGATAATTTTCGTTTGTGTAGTTTTGTTTTCATGGCATCATGTGCAATTGTTTTTGCCTTCTTGCAATCATGATATTGTATGACATGCATATATGTATGTTGGTCACGAAAAAAGATAAGGGACAAGGTAGGTGTCACGAGAGATATGACGAGACTCTAAGGTCGTCTTAAGATATGATTAATCTTAAAATTAAACCCAACATTTGATTTATATCTTTGTATTAGGCTTTACCATTTTATCTTGGATTCTTTGATAGGATGCATATCTTCCCCGTTCATTATATTATAGGGCTATTGTCAATTATAGGTTTTAATTTACTCGTTTAATGATTCTAACATTCAAATCATATTCCACTAAACCCGAAAAGGACGTGTTAACCAACAAATCTAATGAAAATCCAATTATTTTTTTGTGTGTACCATAGCCCTACTACATTTTTATTTAGTTGAGTTGGCAACTCAACGTTAGGAAAAAAAATATGACTACGAATTACTTACTGAATGTCATCATATGTTATTGATCTTGTTCTAACCCTAAAAAAAAAGAAAGGTTTTGCCAAATAATCTGATAGGATCATTCTTAAGTAACATTACTTTAAGTGAAACAGAAAAAGTATTGTTTACGACTCACAAATGATAAAAAAGGTTGGCCAAAACATGCATTTTGATAATTTGTGATTATATTGTCACTATGGTATAAATAACATGTAGATTTAATCACAAACAAAATGCATACGCTATAACAAAAAAAAAAAAAAATTAGCCGACACCTATTCCTAATAGATGCCTACTATAACATGGGTAAAGCGAGAAGTACTGTATGTCGTGTAAAAGCTTGAACTTGTAAATGTATCAACTCTCAAGTCTTCAAAATTTTATATTATTTATGTTTTGTGCTTCAAGAAAACGTAATTCTAGACTTCTAGTTATCCCTTCAGAGCTATAATCTTCAGACTTATCCCTAATATATATATATTCAAATATTCAAGTATTGTCTTATTATTTTAAATATTTGAATATTTTTGTTCGTCGTTCCGTGATCAAAGATATAGCTATAGTATAAATGGTATAAAGAAGCCCTGATAAATGTATAATAAAGATTTTAGACACACTTTCCATCTAATATATCCGAAATCCTAAAGTAAAATAAAATGTTACTTTAATAAAACAGTACAATAAATTATTATGAAAAAAAAAAAGAGAAAAAACAATTAATTTGGAAAAAAACAAATAAAAATTCTACAATATGGATCCGTGGCCGTGAGTAGCCCACTGCCGACAGTAAATTTAGCAGGCTTTCACTATACATATTTTATCAAATTCTTATCTCAAGAAAATAAAATTGAAAAAAGAAAAAGTAGCAACTGAACTGTGTTATCGTGAATTGTAATGACTAGCTGAATTGTAATTTATTGTATGCCTAACTTTATATTTATACATTCGTTTTTCTTTTGTTCAATGCCTAACTATATAAAGTAAAAGAATTAACTGATTTATTTGCGAAGGATAAATATTTTTTTCAGTACTCTAAGGTGGAAAAAAGCAAGTATACAAACATTTAAATAACGGGCTAGAGTAGCATAAGACTTGCAAAAATTAATTATGATAGCACAAAAACGTCGTTAGAGAGGAGACTCGGCCCAATAACCAACTGCACTGAATTGAATTGGCTCCTAATAGGAATGATTAGTTTAGTTCTTAATTATTAATGACTTTTTTTTTTTGCCTTTATAATTTTAAAAACCTTTATATAAAATGCCAGCTGTTCTCCTCCCCACCCCACCTATGTTCTTAATATATGGCATTCTGAATTGAAGCTATGTAAAAAAATCGAGATGATAAAAATTTATCACTATTACAATAATAAACTCGATTAATTCCGGTTTATCGTTTGCTTTTTCAAAAAAAAAAAACTATCCACTCAAATAATTTACTAAAAAAATAAATAACACTTATATAATAGACACATGAAATATCATTTTTGTGAACCGCTAATTTGGATTAGTCGAATACTTTTTTTTTATGATAATAAATTTATTATTATTATTATTATTTTGCATCAAAGACACTTTTGTTTATATTTTGTAACTTCACGCAATTCAATACCATTTAGGAATTTATAATTGAAAATCTAATTAATATATGTTCATTATGTATTATTATTATTTTAATAGCATTTTTGTGAGGATTATAAGTTCATTTTATTTTTTAATTTTTTTATAACCATTCATTATTAATTCAATTGAGCCGTTTTAACTCTTGCAAAAAAAATTTAAGTGTAAAATATGTGGTATGCTTAAACTAAAACCTATTTATAATATTTGGATAATATGTGTTCTCAAAATCCCAATATATATTGATACTCCATCAAGTCGAGTATAATCGATGAAAATAATTAAATTTAATATTTTAAAAACATAATGGTATGTACTTATTTGGTGCATAGATGTAGATTTTAACAGAAATATGGGGATTTAACAATTTAACTAAGGTACATGGAATCAAAATGTGTACTCGAAAATAAAGCATTTGATCTTTATTATATTATTATTTAAATCAAAAGTTATATTAAAATCAATCTAGAAATGATAAAGGGTTTTTTCATTGAAAGGCAAAGATCTTCTTGGCATTCCAGCATATCTACATCGTTATCCAACGGGTAATTGTTTTTTTTCACGTATTAGATTACTATTCTCCAGATGTCACTTTACAATATGTATTTTGTTTTTTGCAGCTTTGTGACAGTTTGCATAACTGGATTTGATCCCCAAATTTCTAAACAAGAATTATGTGATCAGATTGGTCAGAAACTCAGACTATGTGGCCGTATTGTGAAATCATTTTGTCCTAGATCGACGTCAACAAATTCTTTATTAGGGTAAATAATTTCCGCCATTTGATTTTTGTTTTTCCACATTTCGTTATGTTGTTGATTTGTTGACAAATATATCTTTGCAGATTTTGTTACTTCTACATGAAAACTCATGAAGAGTTTGATTCACGTTTGGGGGAAGTTGATCGAAGGATGGGAAATTTTATAATAAAGATTTCTGCAATTAATCTCAAATCATGGGTTATTAGCTCTATTATGGTAAGCATGCATAATTATTTTTTACATAACTATTGAATTTGGACTATAATATTATTGTTTACAAAACATTGACGTGCTTACAGAAAGATGATGGTCAACGTGTCCTCCAAAAGGTAAACATTTTGACTTAGTAGTCAAACATAATGGAATTGAAATATATTTGATCCTTCCGATTCTTGATATGTTTTCTTTTTTCTTTTACTCCCATAGATTGACACTAGGAGAAAGATGCTTAAAGAAAGCACAGGTGGGAAAGAGATAGAGACTGACGAGAAGGTAAAATGTCTATATTATTATTTAGATGTACTTAATTTATGAGAATTAAATTATGTAAGGTTTTGCTCAGCTCATATTCATTTAGAAACATGTGATGTTTTGTTGGAGTGATAATCCTGATCTATTTGTGGCTTATACACAAAAAGCAATAAGAACAAATTAATATATCTTTTTATTTTTTACAACAAATTAATATATCTTTCATGAATTGAATTGGCTCCTAATAGGAATGATTAGTTTAGTTCTTAATTAATAATGAGTTTTTGTTTGCCTTTATAATTTTAAAAACCTTTATATAAAATGTCAGTCCCATCTTTTGAATTTGGTATTTGGATATTTTATCCCAATTTAAAATCCAGCTGTTCTCCTCCCCACCCCCCACCTATGTTCTTAATATATGGCATTTTTAATTGAAACTATGTAAAAAAATTGAGATGATAAAAATTTATCACTATTACAATAATAATTCCGGTTTATCGTTTGCGTTTTCAAAAAAAAAACTATCGGCTCAAATAATTACCAAAAAAAGAAATAACACTTATATATTAGACCCATGAAATATCATTTTTTGAACCGCTAATTTGGATTAGTCGAATACTTTTTTTTGATGATAAAAAATTAATTATTATTATTATTATTTTTTGCATCAAAGACTCTTTTGTTTATATTTTGTAACCTCACACAATTCAATACCATTTAGACATTTATAATTGAAATTTAATTAATGTATGTTCATTATGTATTATTATTATTATTTAATATTATTATTATTTTAATAGTATTTTTGTGTGGATTATAAGTTTATTTATTTTTTTTTCAATTTTTTTATAACTATTCATTATTAATTCAATTGAACCGTTGTAACTCTTGCAAAAAAAATTTAAGTGTAAAATATGTGGTATGCTTAAACTAAAACCTATTTATAATATTTGGATAACATGTGTTCTCAAAATCCCAATATATATATTGATACTCCATCAAGTCGAGTATAATCGATGAAAATAATTAAATTTAATATTTTAAAAAACATAATGGTATGTACTTATTTGGTGCATAGATGTTAGATTTTAATAGAAATATGGGGATTTAACAATTTAACTAAGGTACATGGAATCAAAATATATACTCGAAAATAAAGCATTTGATCTTTATTATATTATTATTTAAATCAAAAGTTATGTTAAAATCAATATAGAAATGATAAAGGTTATCACTACAACATTAAAAACTTGATTAATATTTTTTTATCACTTAGTCTAGAAAGAAAAAGCACTATAGGTTCAAATAATTTATAAAACAATATATAGTTTATTCTTATATATGAACCATTATTTTAGTGTACTGGTAAATTAGGATTAGTCTAAAAAAGTTTTCATTAAAAAAAAAAAACTAGAATTTATTTATTTTATATTTTTATTGATATCGAATACTTGTCTGTGTTTATAATTGGTCTACTATTGTTTAATTAATCATGTTCAATTTTTGTTTAATTGATTGTTAACCACTTGTTTAAATGGTCAACTAATGACATTGTTTAACCGATATACTTATTAAATTTTGAAATTAATATGGCTTATTTAAATAAAGGAATAAATAAATGCTACGTGCCGTCACGACTCACGATGCAAGAAATATTGAAAAAAGCCCACACATACTTGCTAGGCCTTTAATAGTTTTCCTATAGAGCCCAAAGAGTCTCTCTTCTTCTTCTCTCATTCAATACTCACTCTTTCAATTTCAAATTCCAAAAGCTAGTCAAAGACGGAGAGAGGCCGTTGCGTTTTCCGGCGAGACGAGACGGATTAACCGATCATCGATTGTTTCATTCTCCGGTGAGAGTTTCCTGTTTTCGCCTTTCCGTTTCTTTTAGCAATGTTCAAGTGTACTATCATATCAAGTTCCGTCGATCGGTTGCGTGAGAATCTGATTTTGCGTAGCGATCGTCGTCGATTAGGTTTCTTAAAATCTATCTATAGAGAAACGAAGTCGTCTTCTGAGTTATAAAAGTTTGTTTCTGTTGCTTACTTGAAACCTAATATAAACCCTAATTTTTGTGTTACTTATTATGTTCTTCAGCTTTGTGATTTCGAGTATTTGTCTCACTAGAATGGCTTATTCGAGGAACGTCTATGGTAAGAGATCTGATTTAGTTATTTTTTTTTCTTCAAATTTTGATGGTATTGGAAACGGAGGAAGTAAGAGATAAGAGCTTTTTAATTTCTTTCTGATGATGATACAGATGAGAATGGTGATGGATTCGAAGATACTGTGTATCGTTACTTGTGTCCTGTGAGAAAAGCAGGGAGCGTTATTGGTAAAGGTGGTGAGATTGCAAAGCAGATTAGGTTTGAGACGAAAGCAAACCTCAGGGTAAACCAGGCTTTACCTGGTTGTGACGAGCGCGTTGTTACTATATATTCTACAAGCGAGGAGACTAATCGTATTGATGATGATGATGAGGATTTCGTTTGTCCTGCTTTTGACGCTCTTTTCAAGGTTCATGATATGATTGTTGGACAAGAACTTACCAATGATGATTATGATTATGATGAAGATGAGTATAAAACTGTTGTTACTGCAAGGATGCTTGTGCCTTCGGATCAAATTGGTTGCCTTATTGGAAAAGGTGGACAAGTTATCCAAAATCTGCGTAATGAAACTAATGCTCAAATTCGTGTTATAAGTGATAATCTGCCTATTTGTGCTTTGGCTTTGAGTCATGATGAGCTTCTTCAGGTACTGTCAGAAAAGTCTTTTTCAGAAAATTTATCGAGCTTAGAGTTACTGTGGTTGTGTTTCTGATATATACCTTATGAATGTTGTTGGTTGAATTTCAGATAACTGGAAATCCCTCTGCTGTTAGAGAAGCTCTTTACCAAGTTGCCTCTCTGCTTTATGAGAATCCGTCGCAGTTTCAGAGCTACTTTCTCTCGTCCCCTAGTACCCCGCAGCATCAACACGGTGGAATTCTAATGAGTCCTGCACTAACAAGCTCTCGCAAAAATTACTCTGCGCCAAGAGATGTTTCCGATGAAAGAGTGTTTTCTATCTGCTTCATATGTCCAGCTGAAAATGTTGGAGGTGTAATAGGAAAAGGCGGCTGCTTCATTAATCAGATTAGGCAAGAATCTGGTGCGACCATCAAAGTTGATACCTCCGAAACTGGTGAAGATGATGATTGCGTTATATACATATCATCAAAAGAGGTAACCTTTTCTACTTACTGAGAGTCTCATTTTCATTATGTGAAATGTTGAACCGAGTTTATATATGTATGACAGTTCTTCGAAGATCAATCCCCAACCGTGATTGCAGCCTTACGCTTACAAACACGATGCAGTGAGAAAGTGGGGAAAGATTCAAGTGATTCTGCAATCACCACTCGTGTACTTGTTCCTAGTTCTCAAGTAGGGTGTCTCATTGGAAAAGGCGGAGCTCTTATTTCTGAGATGAGGAGTGTCACAAAAGCAAATATCCGCATTTTTCAAGGCGAAGATGTACCAACAATTGCTCGTGAGGACGAGGAGATGGTCCAGGTTATAAAAATCTTGACACTTTATTATTGCTTAATGCTTCCCAGTTTTGTTTGTTTTAAAAGAGGCTTATCTAAAAACCATGTTTTTCTTTCTTGTGGTTTAGATAACAGGAAGTTTTGATGCAGCAATCAAAGCTCTTACTCAAGTGATGTTGCGATTAAGAGCCAATGTATTTGACATGGATCATGGTCTTGTCCTGCTTCCAACTTTCTTTCCTTATATTTCTCAAACAACAGAGACTTCGAGCAAGCCTAAGCACAAAAAACGCGTGAACCATTCTCATGGCTCCATGGAAAGTGCTAGAAATGAAGACTACAGTAGTCAAATGGTATGATTCTCATAAAGTTCTTATGATTCTGGTTACCAAAATTACTTGCATAGAGATCCAGTTTTGATGATCTCTCTTTTTTTTTGTTTGCTTCTGTTGCAGAACTTAAATTCCCCAAGAAGAAACCGAGTTTACTGAACACCAAACAATCGTAAAGGGGTATCGTTCTATTATGTTGAAAACACTTACTAGATTTCGGGATAGTGTTAAAAACACTTGGGCGTTTTTTTGGAATCCAAGAGAAAAAAGAGGATTTTGGGTTTGTTTTGAGTCTCAAGAAATCTATAAATGCAGGAAGTTCTTGAACGAATGACAAGTTTTTTTTGTAATCTTCATGAAAGATTTAGCACGAGAGTTTCTTTAACTTTTGACTCCCTCTTGAATATAATTGAATAACTTAATCATGAAGTGGTTCCAAAAGCATTGTTTTGAACTCGGACGCGTCTTTGCTGCACATAACGTTCTACTTAGGTGTCAACCGATTGTTGTTCTAATGGTATGATATAGTCTATGATTCATTAAAAATATAGTTGAATTTCATATATCTCTAATCCTCAAGGACCAAAAACTAGATGAAAGAGTGGAAGGAGTCAGACACAATCGGCTCCCATCTTTTCTTTCCGTTTAAAACAACACTTATATTTTTTGGAACCTCTGCAGCCAGAAATTTAAACCCTCAATATTAAAATCATCAATCAATTATATTAAACAAGAAGTGAAAACGTCTCACATTCAATCTCAGTAAAATTTTACCATTTTACCATAAATGAAATTGTCCTTGATGTTGAAATATTTTGCCCCTTGACGTAAAATTACCTATTTTCGCATTAAAAATAAATCAAAAATCGGTTTAGAAATAATCTAATTGCATAAAAAGTTAATTGCAAAACTAGAATTTGCTAAATTAATCCCTAATTTTTATGAATAAAATCTCTTTGACGTTTAATCGAAGGATACATGACCAAAATATAACACGCATAAAACTATTTTTGGGTAATTAATGGGCTTAGTTTCTTCTTCATCTCACTTAATTTCTTTGTTGCAGGTATAGTATAACAGTGAACACACTATGTCCGGGGAGCAAACCTCTGAAATCTGCTTTGTGATAATGCAAGATATTACGGGTCATTTCGCGTAGATCCTTTATCAAGCTTAGTAGAAGAGTTTGTACTCTTCTGTAATGTAAACTCTACTGCAGCGAAGAAAGTTCCCTCAATACTACTCTGGTTCATCTGTTTGCCACTCGGTATCTCCGCCTTGCTCATGGTATGGGAAACAATCTCCCGAGTTCCAGGACGCTTCAAGAACTTGGGACGAACAAGATTCAGAATGTTAAACACTTCCTCAACATTGTTTTGGAAGAAAGTACCTGTGAGAACCACCTTTCGAGGAGTCCTGACACGAGCAAGCGAAATAAGCATGTTTGTCTCCTTGTTCCTTGATGTATGACCTTCATCAAGTATAAGCAACGTTGGTTTCTCAAGCAATATCAGCTTACAATCTTCTGAAGCTGCTTCAAAGTTATCATCGCAGATGATTTTTGCAAACTGTTGGTACCCAAGAAACATAATGCTTCTCTGTTCGACCCATTGTCCCAAAACCTTCAACTGTTGTTTCCGTGATTCTGCTTTCACGCTGTAGAAATCAAGAAGGGGGACGTTCTCAACTGCCCACGAAGTAAACTCTCTCTTCCATGAATCTTACATATATATGCGAATGGTTCTCAGCTTTCTACAGAGCTTCATGGCTATGGATCCGCAGGCTAGACCATTGATCGTGTTACCAAAGGGGATCATAGATTCCCGGAAGTATTTTTTACCCAATTCAACGACCAGATTTCAGAGGCTTGCTCCCCGGACTTAGTGAATTCACTGCCATACTATACATCACAAATGATTTTAAAGTCACACCACAAAGAAGCTTTTTTTCTTTGTTGCAGGTTTTAAGTAGAAACTCAAATCTCAACAATCAAATAAGTATGTTATTATGGGATCATCTTGACCAGATTTAGACTCTCTGAGCATAATTTTCCTTTTTGGCATATAATTTTCTTTCTTTGTATTGTAAAATATTTAAAAATCAGCCAAAGTTCACTAATAAAATATCATGGAATCTCATTGAATCATATTTCATCTCCTTTTTAGAAAAATAGAAAAACTCTAAAACACAATCAAATCTCCTAAAAGTCTTCTAAATCTTTAAAAATTCTAAAATATTAAAATCATACAAAATCCTTAAAATATCAAGTTGAATACCTCCCTCTAAATAGGTATTCCAAATATTCATCAAAAACTAAAAAAGCATTGGGGTTTACAGATTTTAACCAAACTAAACGTAAAACATTCAATCTATAAATATGAAAACCAAATAGATTTTTAGACTAAATTATAACCAAACTATTTATTTTAGTTTGGTGCGGTTTGGTTTTTTGTGTTAATTTCATAAGAAATGTTGCATCAAAATAACCAAAAAATTATGATAATCTGATTCAAGGAAAAATCAAGAAAAATATGAGCAAAACGTAAGCAAAATCTAAGCAACCATCTATTTCAATGACTCAGAAGTCAGAGTTGTATGTTCAAATTTAAATAACCAAAACAAAAATAGATGAATATTAATCACAAACTACACATACTTTTGTGTGTCAATTTTTTTAAGAATTGTTAGGGTGTTCCAAATTTTAATGTTGTATTGCCTTGTGTTTTTATAATGTTGTAGTTTTGCCCTCTTATCACATTCAAGGAGCCTGCAAAGTCATATTTTCGTTTTGATTAGGCTATACCATATTCAAATCTTTCAAAACACAACCACACTCACAGTTATATTATATTTTGCCCACCTAATCTGTTGGTGATCAAGATCATAAACCACCATTTTGTCTAAGAGCCAAGCAAAGCAAAGCAAAATCAGGCAAGAACTTTATTAATATGCACTTTCTTCACTTTCATTTGATCAAGATAAAAATAGGTCATTACCGCTGAACTAATAATTAATTGTTATACAACGACTTGTCACATGCCGCAAAGCAATGCAAGATATTGCATTTACTAACTGAGGATATCAACAAATAAACAGAGATAAACAGGTATTTGGCCTTTGGTTTTCACCTAAAACCATTACACCTCCATTGTCTTTATCTCCATTGAGAGCCTGAGACAAAGCGAGAATACTCCCAAAGCTGTGAAACTACAAATAATCTCCCCCTTCCAGCGTTCCCTAAACCAACAATGTCATGTATTGTTGTCTCAGGCAACGATATCGATCCAGGCTATCCAAATGAATTACAGTCACATAGGGTTTGATTCATTTTTGAAGAAAGTTACCCGTGTTGTACAACATGGGGAAATGCTTGCGTAAATTTTGCTGTAACTTTTTAGTTATAAAATAATAGTTAAAGTTTTATTTGATCTACTCTATACATTTTATAATTTTTCATTTAATTTCCTTAGTTTCATATTCTGATTTCAACCCATCTTCGATACATGATAAATGTTCAAATCCGTGAATAAAATCCAGAAATAAAACAAAATCCATATTGAAACGGTTGTGTTTAGAAATCTTGATTTAACTTTTTGATTTTTTTAGTTGTATATACTATATTGAATAAAATATAACATTTGTGATTTCTTAGATTTAAATAAGATTTCACTGCGTTGATGTGCATTGCAAAAAAGTATTTAATAAATTAAATATAATTTTATATTTTAAAAATATAAGAAATGTTGTATCTTAGTTTTAATATATCTATATATATATATATATTATTAAATGATTTAGGGATGCATATATTTAATTGTAGTTTTATAAATAAAATTAAGTTTTATAATTATTCTAAATAATTTATTATTGTTTCCTAAGATTTTGAAACAATAAATGGAATATGTTGAATAATTTTTAAAATATTGTTTTCTTATATCATGTTTCAAAAATATAGGCTTTTGTTTGGTTAGTTACTAAATTTATCAAAATGCATTGACATTTTTTTGTAACATACCAAATGATAATAGGGTTAAACTTATAACAACATTGCTTAAATAAGTATATAGAGATTTTTGTAGTTAATCTGAAATCATGGGTTATTGACTATATTATGGTAAGCATGCATAATTATTTTTTTACATAACTACTGAATTTGAACTATTGACGTGCTTTTGTTTACATGAAAATGACGATCAACGTGTCTTTGAAAATGTAAACTTTTTCTCTTAGTAGTCAAAGATAATGGAATTGAACTCTTGCAGATGAATGTTGGGCAATGGTTCTTTTTAGAGCTCAACTTGCTGCTCAAAAGCTCTCTGGTTCAGAGAGTGATCTTACTATTGACAAGTTGTTGAAGGGTGTTTATAGGCGTCATCTCTTCACAGTACAAGGCATTGACAATATGAAGAATGTCAAACCATTCTTATTGTCATATGTCAAAGACATGGAGGTTCATCACCGGCCTAAGAATGGTAGTGAAGAAGATTTTTTCAAGTTTGAGGAAAAAACAATTTCTTTAGCAAGGAAAGTTTATATTGCCATAACTATTGACTATCTTCCTAGTTTCCATGAGTGAGACGGCAAAGTAAGTTAATTCCATAATTTGTTTGTATAATTCCATTTTGCACTTAATTTCATAATTATATTAATTTGGAAATGATTTCTTATTTCAGAGGATTTATTGTCCTTCAGATATTGATTTACTGAGGAATGTTTTGGAAAAGTATCCTTATCATGGTTTGATTATATCAGGTTGTGGCTATTATTTTGAGAAAAATATAATATTTTAAGTTGCAAGATTCGTTTGGAGAAGGGTGGGGAGATGGTGGTTTCATCAAGATGGCTCATCATATTTCCATCATTAGACAAGTCTTTGAATTCACGGTACATATAATTTAAGGGCTGTTATTATAGAAATGATTTCTAAATCCATATAGAATTGTAAATTATGAAAATCAAAACATATAGATTTTGAAATAATATGTTTTATCCTTGAATTTAAATCCTTCTATTTACACTTTCAAATTTCATTCAAATCTATTTAAAACATAATGTAGATTTTGAAATCCAAAAACAAATCATTAAATGAATAACATGAGATTTTAACAAGTATTTGTAAATCATAGAACCAATAACATACAATTTTGATAAGTATTTTAAAATCAATGATTGAATAACACATGATTTTTGTTTAGATTTCCAAATCCATTAAAATCATAGAACCAATAACATACAATTTTGATAAGTATTTTAAAATCAATGATTGAATAACACATGATTTTTGTTTAGATTTCCAAATCCATTAAAATCATAGAACCAATAACATACAATTTTGATAAGTATTTTAAAATCAATGATTGAATAACACATGATTTTTGTTTAGATTTCCAAATCCATTAAAATCATAGAACCAATAATCCCTTCTTAGATAAATATTTCTTTTTCTTTTAAACTAAATGTAAATTCACATTGATACTTACTGTGTTGAACTAATCATGTACATTGTTGACAAAAAAAAATGATACTTAGTGTGTCTTTATTGTGTTTCAGGTATAAATATGAAATGATGTGAAGCCAATGTTTTCAACTTTTCACTAGATGTAATTTTTAAAACTAATGTTTGTATGGGGCGAGTAGATATATTTTAATCTCTTTCTCTAATTAGTGACTATTATTGTAAGGAATATACTTTATCTACGTGATCTTCTAAGTATTCTAATAAGTAATGGCAATATTATTCAAAGGGACAAGTGTTGAAAAAAGCAGGAAATATATGTATATATACGAAACTAATTTAAAATAACAAACCAAAAAATTAATTATATAAGATACTTAAAATATAATTATCTGTCTTCTAGAATACCAATTCAAAATTCAATTGCGAGTTTATGATCAAATTAAGTGGGGGTTATTGGTTTGAGATTTGAATAGAATTTTAAAATTTTTAAATGTTATATAGAATAAATTCCGTAACTCATACTTTAATTAAGGATTTATGCTCACTTTCAGATCACTTTCTGTTTGATATAATAGTGAAACGTTATCTTGTTTGTTAGGCATACAAGAGGTCAGCGGTCCGATTCCTCATGGGTGCAGTTGTTTTGTTTTTAAAACATGAAATGATGTTGTTTTGGTTCTAACATAGTGTTAACTCTTAAAGGGAAACTTAACGACATGTCTAAACCAAATGAACAACGCTTGACCTTTTTGTTTTTTTTTTCCAAAAATCAAACCAAACTTTATGTGACTTAACCAACATTTTGAAAATTCATGTGTTTTTGACATTTTTCGAAAAAAAAACAAAACATTTACTTTAGCCAAATAAAGGAGTTGATGAAAAATGTCAAACAAGTTGATGAAGATGAAGATTGTCAAACAAGCCGGGACAAAATAAATAGCCCATGAAAAGCCCATCTGAAACCAGGCTACTAAAAATATATATAAACAAAAGTCAGTCTAGGGGTTTTCATCTCCCCCCATTATCGAAAAACTTAGCTAGCAGTCGCTCTCTTTTTCATTCCAACTTTCTCCATGGGCAAGAGGCTCTCCACATCCACCGATGTAATCCTATTTTCCTTATGGATTTCTCCCTCTCTCAGTTCTTTTTTTTTTAAACCAATTTTTCTGTATTAGTGATTTCTTCTCTATTTGACTGAGCTTTATTTAGGTTGATTCTACTACGCAGAATGGTACGAACTTGGGGTGCTAAACTTTACTTCTTTGTTCTTGGTTTCTTGCAATCTTTATTTTCGAATTATATTAGTCTGATTATAGGTTGTTTGATATTTTTATATATGTCTTCCTTTTTTTAAGATGCAAGTTGTAATATTTTTTTCCTATCAGAGAAGGAGTCCGAGTCCGAGTCCTATGACTCAGAACAAGTAGTTCTGAAGAAGCACAAAAAGGTAAGATTTACTTAGCTTCTGTATGTTTTGTTTTTGTATGAGCTCGTTAGTCTTTCTAAGAGCTTCTGTATTTTCCCAAACCTGAACATTTCTTGTTTTTGACTCCAAAACACACAAGGCGGAAGAATATCATTGCCTTTACGAAAATGAAGATGCATATGGAAACTCTCCAATGACCGTTTTCGTTAGGGGATTCGATTGTTCCCTACCTATGGCTGATATCAAGAGTACATTGAGAAAACACTTCAGTTCATGTGGAGTGATCTGTCGGGTTTTTGTTCCGGCAGAGTGTAAAACTGGTTCTCTCTTGGGGTTTGTGACTTCTTGCTCGTATTTTTTTTATTACTTTTAGAAGTTAAAATACAAACTCAAATTTTTTACTTGTTGTTTTTTTTTTCTTTTCTTTCTTTTCTCTTTAGATATGCTTTCTTAAGTATACTGCCGGACCAAAAGAAGGCATTAGCACTAGATGGAAGTTACTTGGGAAGTCTGAAGCTTGAGGTTAGAAGTGCTAGTAGTATAATTGGATATCCTAATTTTATAGGGTGTAAACGCTGTGTCCGCGTTCAAAGGACGCGTAAATACGAACACTTCATTGAAACTAATGGTGGTCTTATACAGCGCAGGTACATAAATTTATTCTTGATTATTAGTATTGAATCCCTTCTTACTAGTTAAAAACGTTACTTGTCATTAATTTAAATTGTTGCTATCTTTTGCTATTTTGATATTACAGGACTCCTTTGCTCGACAGTATGTTTGCTGAGGCTGAAGCTCGTCGTAAGCGCAGGTACATAAATTTGTTCTTGATTATTAGTATTAAATCCCTTCTTACTAGTTAAGAACGTAACTTGTCATTAATTTAAATTGTTGCTATCTTTTGCTATTTTGATATTACAGGACAGCTATGCTCGACAGTACGGTTGCTGAGCTTGACCAAAAAGACTGAAGACACAAAAGAAGACACTGCTAAATATTTTGGTCATTTTTACCTTCGCCGCAGCCGCTACTTGTTTAATTTATGTTTTATGCCTTTCTAAGAAAACTTGTATTATGTGACTCTTTATTGCATAATTTATGCCTAAATCAAACTGTGAAACTTGAAAATCAATTTACATGAAGTCGACTTTGTGAGTTCCGTTCAAGTTTGACTGTTTGAGTTAATTGGTTTATTGGGCGGTTGTGTTTTTGTTATCTAGTTGTTTGATATGTAAGGACTTAAACTGTCATGTTCTGCAGTTAGAATCCTTTTAAGCATTGTTCAGATTCTCCATTTACTTTTTACCTTGAGAGCTTCTCCTTCGTGCTCTTGTTGGCTTGCTGTTCCCTCATTTATCTCCACGCCAATAAGATATTTTATCAACAGAAAGCTGCTAGGGCTCTACGGCTTGCATATTTTGGCAGTGTGCCTCCTCTCTTTTTGTTTTGAAGCCGTGTTCTCAATACAGAACACATTCCTCTGTATATAACTTTGCAATTTTATAGCAATATTAACCACTCCAACTGAAAAAATGTAACCATAATACCGAAGAGGCAGCCTCTTCGAACCTACTTTGGTGTTGCAATGGTTTCCCACAACAAGTACCTTTGACATTAGGAGAGGCAACTTTGTTTAGAGCTCTGCCCTGCCTTTCCGACCTTTCGATGATATTGCTGAAGCTCTTACTGGAGAAGACAAATCAAGTTGGAAAACTTTGTCCGTTAAGAACATGCCAGCCTTGTTTGGTGCTCTATCCATGATTGCTGCTTACAATTGGTTTCCCTCTACTCACAAGAATCATCTCTCTGAAAAGAGGGATTTGCCCTTAGATTTGATGTTGGTAAGATGATGTATGATCAGGTGATGGAGTTAAGTGTAATTCAGAATGATGACTCTCACTGGTTGATATTTCCAAGAATCATCTTCGAGTTGCTCAAAATTCAGGAGGAACCAAAAGTTATCTCTTAGTGCACTTCAACGGCTCCGTGTCCGAAGATTTTGTTAAATTAGGCTTACTGTGTGCTTATGCACATCATGTTCTACCTACTTTGGGCTCTAACTTGTAGTCAATTGTTCTAATAAATAAATATGATATATAAAGTATAGTTAAATGTCATGAATTTTAATCCAAAAGTATCAAAACTAGATGAAAGAGTCAGACACAATCGGCTCCTATCTTTTCTTTCCGTTTACCATCCCTAAGTCAAATTTTGGTTTAGTCATCTGATTGATATCTATATTAACATAATTTGTAAAACTTACTATAATATAGAAAATAACAATTCAAACTGTATATATTATAATTTTTTTTACATTGACTAAATATGGAAAACAATAATACAAAAATAAAAAAGATTAGACTAATTTGTGATTATGAAATCTCCCAAAATTTAATTATGTGTTACAATTTTTGACTATGTGATTTTGTACAGCACCTACTTTTTGTTTTCAGTTGAAGTAGAAAAGTATCGGTTACCATATTTTTTAATTTTGGACTTAACACATGTAAGGAAACAAAAAAAAAAAATACATATTCTGTGATGCGGTGGTGATGAATGGGGTCATTAATCAACCAATATAATTCGAACGTAATGTCATAAACACGTGAACGTTACCAATAATATACGTCTGTCACATAAGTAGGTCACAGTCCCGTAACTTTCGTAGTCATCGAGTATCTTAATTTTCTTTCCATACTCTCTCTTCTTCTTCGTCTTCATCTTAATTTTTTTTTTAACAGATCTGGTGGAAATTTTATCTTTTGTTTGACCCCACCACACCATTGGATCTCTCTCTCTATACATAACACATTCAATCAGAGTTACAGAGAGTTTATACGAAAGCAGAAGAAGCAATTATGAAGAACTGTGAGAAATTTGCGAATCTCGCTCTCGCAGGTTCTTCTTTTATCTCTTTCACTCTTGTAATTGTTACAATTCGTCTAGTGGATTTCAATTTCGATCGGTTTTTTACGATCATGTGATTGTTTCGTGTGATGGGTTTCTTTTGATATATGATTTTGGTGATGAAGTTGTTAACTTTTTCGGTTTTGGGGTTGTTCTTCGAATTTGCTGGAAATATGCAGTTTTTGTTGTTTGTTTCATATCGGTTTGGTTTCTCTAGGGTTTAGGGTTGGTGGGTGTGATTGATTTTGACGTAAAGACTCAAAATTGAGGGGGTTTGTTGCTGTTGTTGTTACAGGTTTGACATTGGCACCACTCGTGGTGAGAGTAAATCCAAATTTGAATGTTATCCTTACGGCATGTATCACTGTTTATGTGGGTTGCTTTCGTTCAGTGAAGGATACTCCTCCAACGGTAAGACGTAGACGTGATCAGATTCTCTCTTTTTTTTTTTTAATTAGTTTTAAGTGATTCAGTTCTCCAGTTTGATCTAAAATGTTTTGTTTGAATGATGTAGGAGACCATGTCTAAAGAACATGCCATGCGTTTCCCATTGGTTGGGAGTGCTATGCTTCTCTCTCTTTTCTTATTGTTCAAGTTTCTCTCAAAGGACTTGGTCAATGCTGTTCTAACAGCTTACTTCTTTGTTCTTGGGATTGTCGCTCTTTCGTATGTGTCTTATCTAAATTCTGCTTCTGTTTTTTCTTTCTCCTTCTCGTGTAGCTATGGTCAAGTCATGACATGATTATGTGTTTTGCAGGGCGACATTGTTACCTGCCATCAGAAGATTTTTGCCTGATCCTTGGAATGACAACCTTATCATCTGGCGTTTTCCGTATTTCAAATGTATGTAACTAATATTCTTTGGTTGCCTTCTCCCTCGTTATGTTTGGATGTGATGTTGTGGTCGTTATGTTTGGATGTGATGTTGTGGTTTTGTTTGTCATTGTTTGATTAGTGTTAGTCTTTAAATGTTAATTTGGTTGATGTAATAATCATCCTAGCTCCTATGTGTTTGTCCTGTTCGCAAGTCTGTTTTACTCTACTTACTATGTTCAGTGATTGTTTTACCCTTTTGGTTGATATCAATGCCAAATAATGTTTTTTTTTGGTTGCTGACTCCTTTGTTTTTTAAACAGCTTTGGAGGTAGAGTTCACAAAGTCCCAAGTTGTTGCAGGAATCCCTGGAACCTTCTTCTGTGCGTGGTATGCGTGGAAAAAGCATTGGCTGGCTAACAATATTCTCGGCCTTTCCTTCTGCATTCAGGTTCCTTTCCGTCCATTCTATATGGGAACACATAAATTACGTGGCTTCTTTATCAAAACATATTATAGAATTTTAAAATTGAGCTGGAATCAGTGTCGTTACTGTTGTTGGGTGTGACTTCTTTTTCTAATTAATCGTGTGGCCAATACAGGGAATTGAGATGCTCTCTCTTGGATCATTCAAGACTGGTGCCATCCTTTTGGTAAGAGCCGCATCTTTGAATGTTATTATTGAAATTTGTTTGGAATGATTAGATGATAAGACAATTCAAGTCGTCGAAGATGTCTTAATCATTTCGGTGTTTGTTTAACTTGACTTCCAGGCAGGACTATTTTTCTATGATATCTTCTGGGTTTTCTTCACTCCGGTTATGGTTAGTGTTGCCAAATCCTTTGATGCTCCAATAAAGGTTAGTATAATTGCCTCAGAAGTACACACCAACTAATATTAAATTGGTTTTTTGTTGTTGTGATCTTGTCAGTAATCTCATTGTTGCATATTTGTTTCAGCTTTTATTCCCTACGGGCGATGCTCTAAGACCCTATTCTATGCTTGGCCTTGGTGACATTGTCATTCCCGGTATGTTCTCTAATGCGTAACTCAATAACTATGTACAGCTTTTGGTTATACACTCTTGTATTTCGGATATTATATGAATATGAGACATTAGCTTTTGTTTTCCTTTAGGTATTTTTGTTGCACTTGCTCTAAGATTTGATGTGTCAAGACGTAGACAACCACAATACTTCACAAGTGCATTTATCGGATACGCTGTTGGTGTTATCCTCACGATTGTAGTCATGAACTGGTTTCAAGCAGCACAGGTCTGTCTCTGTGTCTTAATTGTTGTCATCCATTTTATTGTTACCTAAATTTTGGGATTTTCTCTGATGGGTTTTGGTTTGTGTTTTGCCTCTGTTTTAGCCTGCTTTGTTATACATTGTCCCAGCCGTAATTGGGTTCTTGGCTTCTCACTGCATTTGGAACGGTGACATCAAACCGGTTCGTTTTCTCCTCCTTGTAGATTTCGAATGTTGTAAATGCAATTTTTACATTTGCAATTACATGCATGTATAAACATTTTCAGTTTTTTTTTTTTATAATTGTGTTTGGAGCCTAACAGAGCAGAAGAACTTTCCTTTTTTACCTTGTGTTTGCTTTACATGTTTATATTATGGTTGTAGTCTTGTAGTAAAGGATTAATGAGCTTATGGTCTTTTTCTTCTTCTTTTTTGTTGCTGTTGCAGTTGATGGCGTTTGATGAATCAAAGACCGAGGAACCAAAGACTGATGAATCAAAGACAAGTGAGGAGGTTAACAAAGCTCATGATGAATGAGGCAAAATCGAGAAAGAAGGGCAGAGGAGAAATATATATACACATAAATGTGTTTAAAAATATGGAAAAAGAAAGGAAAACAATTTTGTTTCCAAATGAGCAATCAGTCCCTTCTAACCCCTTTTTTGGTTTATTAGATTTTCAAACTTTCTTTTGTCAAAGACTTGTGTAAGTTACTACTGTTAAGTTACAACAGATTTCATTTTGACCTTTTAAGATAATAGGTTTCCTTTGACTCTTCTTTATGTATTTTTATGTTAAATCATTTCAACTATTGTAGACGACATGGAAGGATAGAATAGTGTGGGAGGCAAAGAACATAGGTAGTACCAAAGGATTAAACTATGATCTTGTAACTTGTGGCTTAAAAATACTAATAAATATATAGAATTTGACAAAACGAAGTACATCGTAATAAGTAGAAAATATCCGTTTTTGTGAAGTGATATTTATGCTTGGGGAGCAATTTCGAGTCAAGAAAGCAAAGATAGTAAGTGCAATTATTGCTTTGTTTCTGTTTCTGAGATCTCTAGTACAATTATTTGCTTGGAGAGCAAGTTGTGTGTTATGTATATAGGTATCTCTCTAATGAGTCAATAAAAATGTAGAGAATTAAGGGAAACCTAAGAAATCAAAGAAAAATGAGAGTGGTGATCAAAGCTAAGAAGACTCTGTTTGCGGTTAGATTGGAGTCCTTTGAAGAACGTCGGAAAATCAAAACCATCATGGAGGTGAGGAGTTTCACAGGTAAGACTCTCAAAGAAACGAAGGATTTGGTGGAGAAGGCTCCGTCGGTTTTGAAAACAGGAGTATCAAAAGAAGAAGGAGAGGAGATCGTGGAGAAGCTGAAGGCAGTTGGTGCAATAGCTGTTTTGGACTGAGTTTCCAAGTCTGGTGTATGTTACCCTTGGTATCTTTTGTTTCATCTATGAGCTGATGATACCATTAATAAAAGTTTAATTATTAACTCAATTAGGCTTTCTAATTTCTAGTGTTGGTTTCTCCTTGCTAATGTTTGCTAGTTTAGTATTATGTATCACAAGTCGTTCATCGTGGCATAATAATAATCGTTGAATTTGGGAACTTTGTTATTCTATGATGCTTCACTCAGCTTTCTTACTTGGCTGGCTCCACACCACAACCCGTCTGCGATGATTTTCAAATATATGGTTTAACATTCTAATCACAGACTTGTTTCAAAAAGACAAGCTAGACGATCTTGTTCACTTCTTTCTTTCTTGAGACTTTGCCATCACAAAAAATTTGGGGTCATAAGAAACAGTGTTACACTTTCACAATCATTGTCAAAGTGGCAGTAAAGAAGCTATTTTTTCGAACTGGAAAAGTTGCTCATATCTCTCAACTAGAACTTATGCAGAGCACCAAATCAAATAGATGCAAGACTTTTTTAGAAACTGAAAAAGTGTAGCAAACTCACACAAAACGTCTTACTTAAGAAACAGGATTACCATTTACCACCAACACTTAAGTACCGGTGAAAGTTAAAACAATGTGATTGTTCAAGGCTATCTCAATTCTTGAACTTAGGACATGTTGTCTATATCCATTTTCTAAATGTTAATTGTTAATTATATAAAAGCATAATCTTGGTTAGAGTGATCTAAAAAAATGCGCCATTAACGTAGAAAAAAAATAGTGTATTATCTAAGAAATGGTTTAAGAAATAGGGAATTATATAGACCACAATAAAGACATGAACAAATTGAGAAAGCACAAAAAAAAAAAAGAAGAAATAAAAATTTCAAATTCACAAATCTTCGAGTTTCTTCTTCTTCTTCACAAACAAACTCGGATGATTCATCTTGGACGAATCAAAGATGTACTCGTCTTCCAATTTTCTTCAATTTCACTCAACAACAACAACAACCGCCATACCTATACCCAACGCGTCTCCGTTTATGCTCCGCCGTAGCTCTTACGGCTTCGGTGTGTTTCACAGGAAGCGAGCTCGTTTCAAACAACAGACTCGGACTTCGTTTCGCGTCAATTCTTCAATTCTCCCTCCTCCTTTCGATGGAAGCGTTCCTCTCGATTCCTTTGCCCCATCCGTCGCCGGATTCGCTTCCGGCTTTGCCGTTTTTCTATCGTCGAGGTTGTTTGGAAGAAGACGATCAATCGTTGATGATGATGATGTTGTTGTTGGGGAATGGATTCTTCTCACGACTCCTACACCGTTTAACAGATTTGTTCTTCTCCGTTGCTCCTCTTTGCTCTCCTTTGATGACTCTTCTGAGAGTTTAAGCGATAGACTCGTGACTGATGAGAGGCATTTCGTTACTTCAGATACCGGGAAGATTACTGTATCGTCTGCTGATGAGAAGACTCCGTTGGAGTATCAGAGGGTTTGTATCGCCACTGAGGACGGCGGCGTTGTTTCGATTGATTGGCCTGCTAATTTGGACATTAAGGAGGAGCGTGGGATGGATACAACGGTGGTTTTTATACCTGGAACGCCGCAAGGAAGTATGGATGAAGGCGTTCGATCGTTTGTATGCGAAGCTCTGAGGCGAGGATTGTTTCCTGTGGTCATGAACCCTAGAGGTTGTGCTGGTTCGCCTCTCACTACACCTCGGTGAGCTAGTAGACTCTCTTAAGGGTTCCTTATCTCTTGTGTGCTTTGTGAGTCTATTTGATCAGATGCAGTTTTTGCAATTGTAGGTTGTTTACAGCTGGTGACAGTGATGATGTATCCACAGCTTTGCGATTCTTAACCAAGACAAGGCCATGGACGACTCTTACGGCTGTGGGGCGAGGATATGGTGCAAATATGTTGACAAAGTACCTGGCAGAAGCTGGGGAAAGATCACCTCTTACAGCTGCTGTATGCATTGATAATCCTTTTGACCTTGAGGAGATCACACGAACATCTCCGTATTCGACTTGTTTGGATCAACAAATTACAGGTGGATTGGTTGAGATACTGCTGGCAAATAAGGTTGGGTATTGCTTATAATAAAGCTACATAATTATTTGTGAACTCGTTTAGAGTGAGCTCTTCTTATACTGACTGGGCTATGCATATGGATACACGTTCTAGGAGCTTTTCCAAGGCAGAGCAAAAGCCTTTGATGTTGGAAAGGCTTTGTCTTCTAAATCAGTTCGCGAATTTGATAAAGCCTTGTCCATGGTGACATATGGTTGCGAGAGTATAGAAGATTTCTATTCCAGTTGTGCAACCAGAGATGTTATTGGGGAAGTCAAAGTTCCTGTCCTCTTTATACAGGTGAATATTCTGGCTATGCAGTTATCTTTAAGGTTATACCTCTCTGTCTGACCTGATTTAATCTCCTATTCAGAAGTGCTATTTTTTCTGGTATCATTATAGTTAAAATTTCATATTTAGAGGTATGTGTAATTTAGTTAAGGAATTCAATAATAGAACTATTGGACATTTTATGTCAAAGGATATTTTTATGCTGCACGGATCATGAAGTAATCTGAGAATAATGTTGAATGAGTTACTAGCTGCTGTGATGGCATTATTTTAGGGTGATGTTGGCATTGATACAAAATAGGATCTTGATCCTTAGGATAAACATGCTTAAAAATTTCCTTAAAAGGGAACAATATGCGGTTATCTCCTTTGACACAGGTACTCATAAGTTACATTTGTAAACTTAAATCAGGTTTCAATTTTTAAATCAGTTTTGATTTTACATGTAAATTTTAGTTAGATAATCTAATACTGGTCTCTTGAATGGCTTTTGTGAACTGTGTTGTACATATTTTGACTCTCTAAGTTGTGTGTATTTTTCAGAATGACAATGTGGTACCACCTTATACAATACCACGGAGTTCAATAGCTGAAAACCCATATACAAGCCTGCTTCTGTGCTCGTCTTCACCAATTCTGATCGATGGACGTACAGTGGCCGTGTCTTGGTGCCAGGACCTTGCGATTGAGGCAACTTCTCTCCCTATATTTATCTCTTTCACACACGCATAGTCACACATACTCACAAATGTGATGAATTATAATTGAAATATTATCTATTGAAATCAGTGAAAAAAAAAGAAAAAAAAAAAAAGAAAAAAAGAAAAAAATCTATTGAAGTCAGTGATTAGTAGTCAATCCATCTTGGTGGAACATAATGCTTCTCCGACAGATACACCAGCTTGTATAATTTTGATTATTTTTCTTACTGTCTGAGTAGATAAAAGGCAGGCATGATACCCTCAATATCCAAGATGCTCACTATTACGATCATGTTGTTTGTAATTGATAATTTATCTACGTTAGACAGACTGTTAGTATAAACATCTGGTTATTTCACTGGTTAAAATGCAAATAATATGCAAGTCATTCTCTTTTACATGAAAAGCTTATTTTCTTTAATTTCTACTTGACTGTCCTGTTATGTTCTTTTTTATGTCTGAGAGATTGATTTTCGTATGTTGGCCATGCAGTGGTTGACTGCTGTAGAACTTGGGCTTCTGAAAGGTCGTCATCCACTTTTGAAAGACGTGGATGTTACTGTTAACCCTTCAAAGGGCTTAGTTTTTTCGGAAACCAGAGCACCTGAAAAAAGTATCGGGGCCAAGAAGCTCGTACAGGCAGCCCAGAAAAAGACGGTGAATGGTTACCATGTAGATTCTTTCAGGGAAACACTTGAAGACAGTGACATCACTCCAAACTCAAATTTGTCGTCTGGAACAGATTTAGAAAAGAAAGTCAAAATCGATAATGGATCTGATGAAACAGAAAATAGTAGAGTTTCAACAAGCAGTCTTGTTGAAGTTGAATCAATCGAAGATAATGAGTCTAACGTAGAAGAAAGTGAAAGAGGTCAGGTGTTGCAGACTGCAGAAGTGGTTGTGAACATGCTGGATGTATCCATGCCTGGCACCCTAAAAGCTGAAGAGAAGAAAAAGGTAACACCCAACGTATCAAAAGTAACAATAATATTAACAAGTTTTACTGTTGTCGCTGCATTGACAATTGCTTGACAATTATTCAGTAAATGTTTAGGTTATGGATGCTGTTGGTCGAGGAGAAACAGTTCTAACAGCATTGCAAGATGCCGTGCCAGAAGACGTTCGTGGGAAGCTTACAACAGCTGTAACTGGGATCTTGGAGTCAGGTGGCAGTAAATTAAATCTTGAAAAGCTGAAGCTTCCTAGGATATCACCAGGATTGAAAAAAGCGGAGGAAGCAAAGAAAGAACCATCAAGTGCCATAGATCAAAAGGATTCTTATTCCCCCGATCCGATAGATAATAGCGATGGTTTGGTGAGTGGCTCAGATGACACCATTACTGGCTCGGACAATTCTCCAGGTGGAACAGAACTAGAGCATTCCCCTACCGAGGTTTCCCAGAAAGACAGTGATTCTGGAAAGTCCCAACCTGTCGACAGTGATCAAGATGATAGTCTTGGAAATCACGAGTCATATACCAATAAAAAGAACAGTGCAGCTGATGGTTCTGAGAATGCTTCCGAAGCAAAGAGTCATAGTGCCAACCAGGGGCCAATCGGCACGGAGGATGTCACTAGTAATGATGACAAAGTGGAGCAAGGTTCTGGAGTAGATACGCTTCAAAGACGGGTAGAAACTAAGAAACACGATGAGAAAGAAGCACCAATTGCTGATGAAAAATCCAGTGTAGCTGATGCTTTCGAGAAGGCTTCAGATACAAACAATGATAGTATCAACCCACCGCCAGTTGTTGTAGACGATATAACTAGTGATGGGGACAAAGTGGACCAAGCTGCTGTACTATCTCAAGAACAAAGAAAGGAGGAAACTAATAAAAATAATG
This sequence comes from Camelina sativa, assembly GCF_000633955.1. NCBI lineage: Eukaryota > Viridiplantae > Streptophyta > Magnoliopsida > Brassicales > Brassicaceae > Camelina > Camelina sativa. The sequence continues at coordinate 1,956,681 of NC_025693.1, forward strand.
ATAACGAAAAACAGTCTGCCACAGATCAAGACAAGGTGACATCTACCGACAATGAAGGAGATGCTGGAAAATCTTCTGCTTCACAGCCTGTAGAGAAAGACATAAGTGATGATCAGAGCAAAGAAACCAAAATTATGCAGCCTGTATCAGACCAAACTAAGCCAGCACTTCAGGAACCAAATCAGTCCAAATTTAATGTTTCCCACGCATTTGAAGCATTGACGGGGATGGATGATGAAACTCAGGTAGCTGTCAATAGTGTTTTCGGTGTGCTCGAAAACATGATTTCTCAGCTGGATGAAGAAAATAAAGAAGGAAATGAGGTAAGTGATGAGAAGAATCTCAAGGATACGAAGAATCTCAAGGATGAGAAGAATGTCACAAATGAGGGAATGTCTCCATCTGAAGAGGAAATTCCCGACAAGAGAGAAACCGAGAGCCTTATGCCCTCTGAAAACTCACATGATCCTGCATGCAGTGTGAGTGAAACTGAAAAAAGTTCTGGAAATGATAAGGTAACAGGGGAAATGATTGAAAAAGATTTGGGCAGAGATGAATTTGTGAATAGTAAGCATTCACCAAAGATTCTGCCTGAAAGAAATACAGATTCTGTCGAAAATTCTTCTCATGATGGATCCCTTGGGGAGCAACTTTCAAAAGAAAAGATTGCAAAGCAGTTAGACTTAGATACAACCACTGCTCTCATGCTTGACTATTATCCAGAGGAAGGTAAATGGAAACTCCTTGATCAACAACGAGAACACTTGGATGATGACTATTATCCAGAGGAAGGTAAATGGAAGCTCCTAGATCAACAACCAGAATACTTGGGTAACCTTGCTGACGATGCAGCATCCAGCAGAGATACGCACGAAAATGTTCAGGTTCCTTCCCTTAGTGTAGATAATGAAGAGAACATCATTGAGCCTGCATATGTGATATTGGACCATGAACAAGGGTCGGAGCTCTCTGAAATGGATGATGCATCGAACAACCAAAATGATGGTCCTCACAAATTAGACGAAGGATGTGAGGAATTAGAGCACCTCATTAAAGTTATTGTATCAGACTCTTTGAACGTAGAAGTTCAACGCAGGATGGGTTCAGCTGGCATGAGGCAAATTAAGTCTTAACTCAGTAAAGATATAAAAATGGTGGCAAAGAGATTTTCTTATGCTGTTGTATATGCAGAGCCTACTTGGACTTTCATAAGGAATAGCAAAACTTCCAATGGCCCTTCTGGAAAAGTAGGTAAACTTCATGGGGACGCTATCATTAAGGCAATTGCATCTGCTGTCCAGGAGGCGCATTTTCTCAGACAAGTACTGCCTATTGGTGTTGTTGTTGGCTCTGTTTTAGCTGCTTTGAGAAAATATTTCGATGTGTCTACAACAACCAACAGTGCTAAGAAAGATATTGTCCCGGGTAGAACACAAAAGTACGAGAACAATGGTGCAGCGAAGAGGGTTCTGCCAGACAAAGTGAGCAAGGAGACCAAAAAAAACAACTCGACCATTGGAGAAATGGTGGAATCTGGCCTGCAAAATATTAACAATGAGGGTGTCATGGTTAGTGACAATGGTGCAACAACGAGTGTTGTGCCAAGCAAAGTGAGCAAGGAGAGCAAACAAAACAACTCGACCATTGGAGAAATGGTGGAATCTGGCCTGCAAAGTATTAACAATGAGGGTGTCATGGTTGGTGCTGTAACAGCTGCTTTGGGAGCATCTGCGATGCTGGCTCAAGACGAGGTATTGTTTAACATTAGCATTCAGATAAATATTTAAGGAAGAGATCATATATATATGTTCGTCCTTGTAATTAGTGTCTCCTGCACAGGATCCACAAAGAGGTGGCTTCATGTCAAAATCATCAGAGAAAGATAGTCAACATAAAGAATCGGGAAAGCTCGATCAGAGCAATATGGTGGCAAGTTTTGCTGAGAAAGCCATGTCCATAGCTGGTCCTGCTGTTCCAACAAAGGAAACTGGTGAAGTGGATCAGGATAGGTATTAAAAGTAGATAAGTCAATTCCTCTATGTCAGTGCCTTAAGATTCTTCTTGATCTAAAAGCCCTTGGTTTTCATGTGAACAGGATTGTGGCAATGTTGGCAGATTTGGGTCAAAGGGGTGGTATATTGAAGTTAGTTGGCAAACTTGCTCTGCTTTGGGGTGGCCTTCGTGGTGCTATGAGTTTAACTGATAAGCTAATCCAATTTTTGCGTATGGATGAGTGGCCCTTGCTCAAGAGGTAAGCTGCTTTCTCTCTAAGCATCTTTGTTGATTCTTTCCAGTATCGTGGAACTTATGTGGCTAGTTTTAAAGTAGTCTCTTATCAATAAAAAATGTGGATGCTCATATTTGTATTCTGTTATTTTTTTACTACCGTTGGCAGAATGTTTTTACTAAATTTTGTTTTTTATGGTTTACGTGGGTCTTAAATAATGAATGTTTACCTATCGATGTGTGTTAACCATTCCCATAAAATTAAAGACAAACAGGAGAACTAACGTTTTATTCTTCTCTACAGGTTTGTGAGTGATTCCCCGTTCTTAATATGCTATGTTTTCAATACATGTTTGCTAGTAAATTCCTCGTTTTAAACATGTTACATTCTCTTCTGATAACAATCATGTGAAAGATTCCATACTCTTGTGATTTTACCATAAGTTGGGTCCTTTGATTCTTCTTCATATCAGCTGGTCCTAATGATTCTCGTGTGTATCGTTATTTTGTTGTTTTTATTAGGGCTGTGGGCTTCATTGGGATGTTGCTCGTTTTGTGGTCACCGGTTGTGATTCCATTGCTTCCAACACTTCTCCAGAGCTGGTCTACAAGTAATCCCTCTAGAGTGGCGGAATTAGCTAGTGTAGTTGGCCTCTATGTTGCTGTTTTTATTCTTGTCATGCTGTGGGGAAAGAGAGTACGGAAGTATGAAAACCCATTCATGCAATATGGGCTTGATTTTAAGGCATCAGTCAAAGTAAAGGTAAAACCTTAAACGTAACACTGAGATTAAAATAGTTTGGTTTTCGTTGCACTGCTGGAGAAAACTTCTTGACCATTAATACTCCGTGATCCTGCCTTCTGGATTTCTTTATGAGCGCATTAGCATCAGTTTCCCTCATAAATATGAAAACAAGGAAATAATACAAATGCCAATTTGCTTCAACAAAGATCTTGGTGGACCTGTTTGAATTTCAAACAGCAAAAATATATGGCGTAGTTGTGATTTTCCTTTTCCCTTAACTTCATATGTTCTCCTTTTCTTCAGTTCCATACATTCATGCTTTTAAAACAGTAGAAATGATACTATAAGGTTTCTTGCAGATTCAAGTGTTTTTGAAGGCCTTTGCAGGGGGCATGACAGTCGTTCTATTAATACAGTTCGTAAATGCAATATTAGGAGCTGCAATCTTTTCTCGACCGCCATATTTTCCACATCCTTTTGATGCCATGAAGTGTCTCAAGGGATGCGGGCAATTGCTTATGCTAATAGTAAGAGGATTTTCAGCTGCGACATTTGTTGTGCTTGTGGAAGAGTTGCTCTTCAGATCATGGATGCCTGATGAGATTGCTATAGATCTAGGCTACCATCAAAGCATTATCATTACTGGTTTCATATTTGCCTTGTTCCAAAGGTATATATCTTTTCCAAGTATATTATTGTTATATAGATCATGGATGAACTGGGTATACGTGTATGTCATACTGCAGTTGTACACAACTATTGTTCATGAGGAGTACCGTAGCGTAATGCTAACTGTATAAACTATATACTGATTGTTTTTGTTTTCTTGTCGAATTCTCCAGATCCCTGAGATCAATTCCAGGGTTATGGCTTTTGTCGTTGGCGCTCGCTGGAGCTCGTGCAAGAAGCCAAGGAAATCTGATTGTTCCGATCGGGTTGCGAGCAGGAACCATAGCAACAAGCTTTTTACTACAGTCAGGTGGATTCCTCACCTACAACCCAAGTTCCCCGGCTTGGATTGCAGGGAACCGCCCTTTACAGCCTTTTAGCGGAGTGGTTGGTCTTGTGGTCTCTTTAGCGTTGGCACTCATTCTTTATCCGAGACATTCTCCAGAAAC
>NC_025693.1:1960785-1979109 GCF_000633955.1 Camelina sativa
TCCAGAGCTGGTCTACAAGTAATCCCTCTAGAGTGGCGGAATTAGCTAGTGTAGTTGGCCTCTATGTTGCTGTTTTTATTCTTGTCATGCTGTGGGGAAAGAGAGTACGGAAGTATGAAAACCCATTCATGCAATATGGGCTTGATTTTAAGGCATCAGTCAAAGTAAAGGTAAAACCTTAAACGTAACACTGAGATTAAAATAGTTTGGTTTTCGTTGCACTGCTGGAGAAAACTTCTTGACCATTAATACTCCGTGATCCTGCCTTCTGGATTTCTTTATGAGCGCATTAGCATCAGTTTCCCTCATAAATATGAAAACAAGGAAATAATACAAATGCCAATTTGCTTCAACAAAGATCTTGGTGGACCTGTTTGAATTTCAAACAGCAAAAATATATGGCGTAGTTGTGATTTTCCTTTTCCCTTAACTTCATATGTTCTCCTTTTCTTCAGTTCCATACATTCATGCTTTTAAAACAGTAGAAATGATACTATAAAGATTTCTTGCAGATTCAAGTGTTTTTGAAGGCCTTTGCAGGGGGCATGACAGTCGTTCTATTAATACAGTTCGTAAATGCAATATTAGGAGCTGCAATCTTTTCTCGACCGCCATATTTTCCACATCCTTTTGATGCCATGAAGTGTCTCAAGGGATGCGGGCAATTGCTTATGCTAATAGTAAGGGGAATTACAGCTGCGACATTTGTTGTGCTTGTGGAAGAGTTACTCTTCAGGTCATGGATGCCTGATGAGATTGCTATAGATTTAGGCTACCATCAAAGCATTATCATTACTGGTTTCATATTTGCCTTGTTCCAAAGGTATATATCTTTTCCAAGTATATTATTGTTTATATAGATCATGGATGAACTGGATATACGTGTATGTCATACTGCAATTGTACACCACTATTGTTCATGAGGAGTACCGTAGCGTAATGCTAACTGTACAAACTATATAATGATTGTTTTTGTTTTCTTGTCGAATTTTCCAGATCCCTGAGATCAATTCCAGGGTTATGGCTTCTGTCGTTGGCGCTCGCTGGAGCTCGTGCAAGAAGCCAAGGAAATCTGATTGTTCCGATCGGGTTGCGAGCAGGAACCATAGCAACAAGCTTTTTACTACAGTCAGGTGGATTCCTCACCTACAACCCAAGTTCCCCGGCTTGGATTGCAGGGAACCGCCCTTTACAGCCTTTTAGCGGAGTGGTTGGTCTTGTGGTCTCTTTANTATGCTTTTAAAACAGTAGAAATGATACTATAAGGTTTCTTGCAGATTCAAGTGTTTTTGAAGGCCTTTGCAGGGGGCATGACAGTCGTTCTATTAATACAGTTCGTAAATGCAATATTAGGAGCTGCAATCTTTTCTCGACCGCCATATTTTCCACATCCTTTTGATGCCATGAAGTGTCTCAAGGGATGCGGGCAATTGCTTATGCTAATAGTAAGGGGATTTACAGCTGCGACATTTGTTGTGCTTGTGGAAGAGTTGCTCTTCAGGTCATGGATGCCTGATGAGATTGCTATAGATTTAGGCTACCATCAAAGCATTATCATTACTGGTTTCATATTTGCCTTGTTCCAAAGGTATATATCTTTTCCAAGTATATTATTGTTTATATAGATCATGGATGAACTGGGTATACGTGTATGTCATACTGCAGTTGTACACCACTATTGTTCATGAGGAGTACCGTAGCGTAATGCTAACTGTATAAACTATATAATGATTGTTTTTGTTTTCTTGTCGAATTCTCCAGATCCCTGAGATCAATTCCAGGGTTATGGCTTCTGTCGTTGGCGCTCGCTGGAGCTCGTGCAAGAAGCCAAGGAAATCTGATTGTTCCGATCGGGTTGCGAGCAGGAACCATAGCAACAAGCTTTTTACTACAGTCAGGTGGATTCCTCACCTACAACCCAAGTTCCCCGGCTTGGATTGCAGGGAACCGCCCTTTACAGCCTTTTAGCGGAGTGGTTGGTCTTGTGGTCTCTTTAGCGTTGGCACTCATTCTTTATCCGAGACATTCTCCAGAAACCAAGATGCAGAAATATAACTAAGAAGAAAATAATAAGAAACGACGTGTTGTGCTCATGCCCTCTCGGTTATTTGCAGAGTGAAAACTGATTTATTGTGCGCAGAAGGATAGAAAAAGAGTAAGTGAAAGTATAAACAATGAGGACAGAAGATTTATTGTGCGCATAAGGATAGAAAAAGAGTGAGTGAAAGTATAAACAATGAGGACAGAAGAAGAGCTTCGGATCTGCATACTTGTAAGTAGGAAGCATAAGACCCTTTTTGTACATCTTCTGTACCTAGTAGAATATATGCTTTTGTTTAAGTACAAAGTATCATAACAGTGTATACATAATATATAGAAGTTGTATATGATCTTTTGGGTTGTCAAAGTTGCTGTGTCGGTCTTGTTTTTGAGGCAGAGATGAAAACTAAAGTTGCTTCATATCATACAAAAAGAAGTTTATTTTCATTTCAGAATCATGTTGATACTGCGTCTTTACCATTCGGTAAGGAAAAAAGGGTTGGTGAAGACGCAATTGCACGACCTGAAGCTGCGTAATGAGATGGGGTATAGTTTTCTACAATCGGAGTCAGGAAGTTGGAAGTGCACGCAGGTATATACTAAATTTGTTGACCCATTGTGCCGTAGTCCATAGTCCAGAACTTCAAATTGTGACTTTATTTTAGGTGTTTAGAGCGACCCTTTGTTTTGGTATATACTTTATCATTTCAGGTTGCAGATCTGCTATGGTCGTTGTAAACAGAGTGAAATAAAGCAAAAGAAGTTGTTGGAGTTATCTCGCAAGCCCCGAATGAGGAGGAGACTGAGGTTTAGTTACAGGATTATGCAGTTGAGAAAAGATGTAAATAAAGTTGAATAGAGAAATCTCTAGACTTGCACTTGAGGGTTACTGAAAGTGTTGTTAAAGATATATACGAGCATATAAGAAAAGTGAGTGACCAAATTGAAGGTCCCTATTTCTGTGCCTTTGTTAGAGGTGATATGTCTTCTTCTAAACCCATGAATCTTGTAAAATCTATGCAGACTCAAGAAAGGAGCTTTGTCTATAAAGAGACTCTGGCTGACCTTTTAAATCGTGATACTGGTCCCCTTGAACTGGTAGATGATTCAGAGGTATTTAAAAGGTCGGAAACACTAAGCTAATTGCTGAAATAGACATATACAATCTCAGCAACTTTGATGGTGATAGTAGTCTAGGTGCATACGTTTGGCAAATCCTCAAAATGTGTTGATGAAATTGAAATATGACTCATTGTCTCTTTCATGAGATATATTGGTAATCATTTTTTCCTTTCATCTATGTGATTTTCCATTTGCTCTTATAGCTCAAAGGCAAGTAGGTGAAACTGCTTTGAACGACAAAACTTCAAGATCACATCATATTATTTGGCTGGTATGATCTCTATTATATGCTGTATGATTGAATAAATAATCCATTTCCTTAATTTTTTATACATGGAAAACACAATTTTGCATAGTTTATTAGACAGTTAACCTCTTTGTTATAATTTCTCATGTTCTCTGCTTTTGAAATGAGTTTAGAAAGCAGAATAGTTTGAACACCATGATTTTCTTTGGGGATATCTAAATTATCTTTTAGCTTGATGAACATATTCACTGGTAGTAACATTTTTTAGTGCTGCCAAGTTTTGATTCAAGTGCCAGCATAGATTGCAATTAGATGTACGACCCACTCTGAACAGACAAAAAAGACGCTCTCTTCTGCCATGACTGCCAAGGAAGTCACCAACTGCGCCATAAGTAACTTGACTTTGACAGATACTGAATCTTGCAGAAGTTAGTAGATTGACTCAAACATGAGTACCTTCGGCTAATGGCTGCACATGAGAAAATGATTGAGATAAATCATACAGCAAAAGAGTAAAAAGGTGGATCTTGGCATTATATTTTACTAGTATTAATCCCGTACTACGTACGGGCCAAACGAAATCTCATAGTGTTCTTTTATGAAAATGTTTTTTTTTTTTTTTTTTTTTTTTTTTTTTTTTTTTTTTTTTTTTTTTTGTTAAATCTTTTATGAAAATGTTAGTATGATTACATGTTTATTAAAATCCTACTATTATTAATTGAGAAGTACAAATATGAAACTAACCTTAAAATGTGTAAAAAATTACATTCAATTGCCATTAGAAATTAAGCTTAATTAACTAATTTAAATAAATATAATTAATTAAAAATAAAAAACACTCACAGATCAAATATTAAAAAATCTAAAAAAATATTTTCTCTCTCTAATAAATTATAGACGAAATTACTAATTATTTTTAAAAAAATATATATAAACCAATCAGAATTTTAAAAACTAAGATTTTATATCCAAGTATACAATACAATTATTTTTAATAACTAAATTATGATTCTCCTATCATCTTTATTTTATTTTATTTACAAATTGTTTAGAATTTTCATATAATACTTATAATTAATAAAATGCATATTTTTTCTGCATATGTTGTGATTTGAATTTTTAAAAACGAAAATATATTACTCAATGTATGAAAATGTGTGTTTTAATTTCCACATTGGCGGGTTGGTAAAACTAAATTTATATAAATGACAATTTAATATTTTTTATTTGCTCACAATTATAATATTAAAATTACTATTTTATATTTCATAAAATAATGATGCAAATACAACAAATAAACAATATAAAAATGTAATAATACAACAAAAATAAAATACTATAATATTCTAAAATAATAAGTAATTCAAATAGACTAATAGATTTACATAACAATTCAAAATAAATATTATCTCAAACAAAATATTTTTTTAAATAAAACAATAGTTTTTATTATTATATTATAAACTTTTTAAAAATGTTGACCCGTGCTTTAAGCACAGGATATATCCTAGTTAATACAGTAATTAAAACTTGAAAAATAGTTTCTCAACATTAATCAAACTTATAACTTAATCTTACAGAATATCTAAATAAATTATGTTATACCAAACATTAATGCATGGTCCTTTAACAAAAAATCAACATTAGCCTACACATTTGTAAATCACCTCTAACACTTTCCAGAATGCCAATAGATATTTGTATGTTTTTTTTTTTGGTGTTGTACATGGCAAAACGTGTGTCAGGATCTACAGGGTGTTTCACGAATTTGTGCTTGATAAAAAAAAAGTTAAAACAACACAAAAATTATTACCTTGACTGCTTCTACAGAGCAAATCGTGTAGCTAAAAATGTCTGGATCATGCTGAGAAAGGAGAATGCTGCAGTTATATGTAAATTACTTGAAATAGATATTGATGTGTAATTTTTTGTTTTCTCTTTTTACCACGATCTCACTTTAATTCTTAAAACAATAATTTATTCTTACACTGTATGTTTTTATTTATTTATGTGATATTGATTTCTGTTTTCTATTTCTCTCCACGATCTCTTATTTTGTTTTATCTTCTTTTTATATTTTTTTAAAAAATAATTTGTTTTTACTGATTTGTCAAAATTTTATTGGTGTAATGACTTGTGCTTTATAAGATAAAGGATTTTGGACAAACCATAAGCGTAGAAAAAAAGGCATTCAAATTTATATTGAAGTATTTTTACATAAATTAATATTAGAGAATATTTTCAGTATGAGATTAATTTTCCAGTCCTCCAAATTAAAAATGTTTTGAAAATAATTGTAAAATGTGAATTAAAAACATAGAAGAATTTTAAAAGAAAAAGTTAAATAATACATATGCAAACCCTTATTACGTTAAATTTGTTATGCTTAATTGGAAACAAATATGCATATTACTGTATATATAAAAGAACGGGCCTATAACGAATTTAAAAAAGGCTAAAGATTATAGCAAAAAATCTAAGCCCATTAAAAGATAATGCATGCGTGTTCTTTAACCAAAAGAAAGAAACCCTTGTTAAGTAGTTCGGCTTCGCACCAAACTAATCCTCTCAATCCAGAGTCTCATGTTCGTCTTCCTCAATCTGTGTGATTTCTAGGGTTTTCTTTTTTCTTCTTCTTAAAATCTCTCAATTGCTTAGGATCTTCCTTCTCCTTCAATTACACGCAAAGAAGAACGTTTTTTTCAATCTTCTTGTAGGTAAGCCCTGTCACTTGAGCGAATGGATTCTCGTATATTTTTCCATCGGTTTTTTTGTTATTGTTCGTTCTTTGTAATTTATCTATCAAGGAAATGGTTTACTAACTTTATAACAAATTGAATCAGATGCATAGAGATATGTATTCTTCAAGAGGGAGTGGCTACGGACAGCAGCAATACGGCTCGCAGTCTGGTTATGGTCAGAATGTAAGATCATCAATTCCATGAAATCAAAATCCCACCTTTCTGATGTTTACTTTCACGAAATTTCATATTTGATTTGGGAATTGTTAATTTTCTTGGATTGAAGAATTACATTGAACTCCATTGTTCTGCATTATGCTTTAAGTTGGGTAGAATTTTATTGCTAATTGCTATGTTATTATTATTATTATTATGTAGCTTGGATCTGGTTATCCTGGAAGTTCAGTCAGTGGTGGTGCAGAAGGAGGCTCTCAGATTTCATTGAGTAGTTCTCGCCATCCTTCAATTACAGGTGGTGCTCCTCAAGAGAATGACATTGGTGGATACAGATCGCATTTGTCAGCATCTGCTAGTCATTATGGAACGCAGTATGGTTCTGCCTATGGATCATCTTCTCTTAGTAGCTCTCAGCCTTTAAGCACCAATGGCTTAGGTTCATCAGTCTTGGATAGCCGCTCGGGATATGTTCCTACTTTACCAGATTCGCCAAAATTTGCATCTGGAAGCTACTTGTCTCCTTCGAGTCATGTTTATGGTCAAAAGTCGGATGATTTGTATTCTGATAAGCTGTCTGGTTACATTCCGGTTGACAGAAGGCAGTATGGTGAACGGTCAAGCGCTTATCTCGGTAGGGAGTTGCAGAATGAACCAACTAGTCGATATGCTGAATCATCTAGTTTTGGTCGTCAGGTGCGCCCACCCTCACTTTTATTTGAAAGTCTTTTGAATTTGGTTAAACTCTGTTACATGGTGTTACAATTGGCTCTCATTAATTTTATGGTTTTGGCAGACTGACTTGTATGATCGCATTGATCAAGCATCTCTCCTCCGAGGAGAACAGTTACTAAAAATTCAGTCGCTCCATACCTCTTCTGTTGATGGAGGTCTCAGGTATTTTTCGATGATTAGCGGTAGGCTGATTTCTTCCTAGCAGATAATTTTTTGTTCAAATTGTTGCATTTTGGGTACTTATGTTATTTGTTCTCCCAAGACCTTTGTTATTTATAAAGCAACTGTACCTTGTCAAAACTTGCAATAACGTTTGAAGAAAATTTATCTTATTGCACTGAGTAGCATACATTTCTGGCAGACAAGCCGATTATCTTACAGAACGAAGTTCTACTGTACGGCATTCTGATCAAGAAGCTATGCATTATGGAGGAAGGCTGGAGTCTGATCCTCACGGTTTATCAGTACGCGGCACATCTTCTTATGCCAGCCAACATACCCCATCGTTATTAGGAGCTGCTCCTCGGCGAAATTTAGATGACTATATTTATCCGGAGAATTCTTCAAATCCTGGTTATGGCGTTAGCTTACCTCCAGGCAGGGATTATGGCTCTGGGAAAGGTATCCATAGTGCAGCATCTCTTGACTTGGACTACCCTGGTGGCATACTTGCTCGTGGTGGTGGTCCTCGTGTTGATGATCTCCGGAAAGATGACCGGGCGAGTTATCTCAGGGAGTTTGAACTAAGGGAAGAAGAGCGTCGTCGCGAGAATCTACGCTCCAGAGATAAGGACCGAGAACGAGAGAGGGAACGCGAACGTGATAGAGAACGAGAGCGGCAGAGGGAACGAGACAGGCAAAGAGCTAAGGACCGGGAAAGGGAACGCATATCGGAGCGACGGGAGAAGGAAGGAGAAAGAGAACGTGAGCGAAAACGTGCTCTCGAAATAAAACGAGATCGGACTCCAACAGCGAGAGCTACGTCCAAGGACACTAAGGAGCGGACTCCAGTTCCTAAATCTATTTCTAGGGATGCACGTAGTTCCTCTTTGCGACGGGATGCACAACATCGTGAAGCATCAATTAGGTTTAATTTTTGATCTCTTTCACGCTCTTCATCTGGAATACAGGGCATTTTCGGTTGCTGCACCAGACACTAACCTTATTTCTGTTATACCTGAAGGCGATATTCACCGATTAAGCCTATAAGGAGAGATTATGTCTGCAAGGTAATAAGTGTTCCAAGAGATTGCTCTCCTAATGATGTTTTTACCTGCTCCTCAGTATTATCTCATCTTCCTATCAGCTCCTGCATTCTACATGTTTTCTAGATTGACTTCGGCATCTCTTGGTCCCTTCTGGATTACTATATCAGCCTTGCCATCTCAATATAATCATTGACAACAAAAATAATCATGATAAACCCTACTTCCCGACCATTACCTCTTTTTCATGTAAACTCTGTCAAGTTCAGCTTTCTCATTCCTTTTCTCTCCATCGGATATCTTCCTGTACTTGGAGATTGTTATACTTCTTCTTCCTTTTATGGCCTTCTCTGGTTGTGGGTGTTATCTGGCCAAGCTTCTGACTTCTTGCCACATCTGGGGATTATTTTACCTGCTTCTGAAATTAGTGTGACATATATCAGACTGCTCTTTCCGGTTTTTGTGGTCTCCAGTTAATTTGCCTGATTGCTAGTTTTGTCTTATGGACTTCGTATTGAAATGTAAAAAACCGCAGAGTTACCTGCCCTCTTTATGTGTGATGCAGTGCTTAAGCACAGTGTGCATTATTTTTTTATTTGATAATTATGCGACTTGTTTGCAGGTTTTATCCTCGCGATTGGTTGACATGGAGAGAGATTACTTGACATTAGATAAAAGATATCCCAGGCTTTTTGTGCCTTCTGAGTTTTCCAAGGTTTCTGTATTTCTATCTAATCCTATCCCCCAATTATTATCTAATCCGGAGTGGAGTTCTGAATGATTGTTAACCTCAAATATATATATTTCAGGTTGTTGTGAACTGGCCGAAACAGAAGCTTACACTTTCTATGCATACTGCTGTGAGGTGAATTATTCTGCTTCTTATTTACAATTTTTGTCTGTCTTAGGATTGTAATCCTTATGCGTTTCAATAGATCTGATCTGGAGTTTTTGTTTCCCTTGACTAGTAGTACGTATACTAGAATTGCACATATATTTCAAGTTTTGTGGATTCACTTTTGTTACACTATCTCGAAATTCTAGTTTAATGTGTTCGCAACCTAACAATTGTTTGTTGAGGACGGCAGTTTTGAGCATGATTACATTGAAGATGGTGGAGCTGATGTGAAAAGTACTTCGACGCAGCCTTTAGCTTTGAAATCTGGAGGAAAAACTGTTTGGAATGCCAAGGTTGGCTTTTTTTCTTTTTCTTTCTCATTGATAAAGTTTGTCTCTTTAATTACGTCATTGCTCGTTACTATCTTCTTATATAGTCATGTTTGCATGATGTATCATTGCTGCTATTGTTTCTGAGTATATTGAAAGAATTGCTCATGTGCAATGGGTTTTCTTTAATGTTAAGATGGTTTTGATGAGCGGGCTGAGCAGGACTGCTCTGGAAGATCTTTCTTCAGAGAAATTATTTGAGGACCGTATACCTCACGTGTGCAACATATTAAAATTCGCTGTTCTCAAAAAAGATCATTCATTCATGGCGTTTGGTGGTTCCTGGGATCCCACAGATGGCATGGACCCATCAGTTGACCAGTCTTCCTTAATTCAGACAATGCTGAGGTTTGTCTCTTCACTTATTCATTTGTCATCTTAGCTGCCTTTTGTTCATAGTCTGAGACGAAAAAACCTTTTGAGTTTGCAGACATTCAAAGGATAAGCTTAATCTTGATCTGAGCAACTGCCGTCACTGGAATCCATTTCTCGAGGTAGGTTTTCCTTTTAAGACTTCATTGAGATGTTGGACGTGTGGGGACATGACACTCGAGTATTGTAGCTAAGATAGTATATGTATATATATCGTACAGTCTCTCTTATTTCCTACATGACGTTGAAGATGATATAAAGCTTAGTAGTGGACTACCTGATATATAGATTCTTTCTGACAGTATAAAATATGTGGATCATCAGCCATTGCTATTGGTTTATCTAGAGATTTGCTCCATGAATATTTTGAAAATATTGTTTATTCGTGTCCTGTTTTGCTGCAATTTCATTTTGTTATTTATGGTAGCACTAGGTTACAGCGAACAAAGCGAATGTTGCTTATCAGTTTTTTTTGGAAATCTAAGTAGATCTGCGTTGACTTTTTTTGTGGCATTTACAGATACATTATGACAGGGTTGGTTCAGATGGGGGTTTTAACTACAAAGAGATCACCGTACTATATGTCCCCGATTTATCAGAATGTCTTCCTTCCTCTGATGCATGGAGAACCCAATGGTTGGCATTCAGGAAAGCTCTTACTGAGAGAGATCGGCTACTCTCTCAGGAGGTTAAGAAAAATGTCGTTGCAGGAAAGGGCAGCAGTGATACTGTTGAAGTTACCAAGGATGCAGAGAAAAAGTCCCCAGGAGACGCTTCTGGCACTCAGACGACTGGAACTAAGAAGACCGTGAAAAAGATCATTAAAAGAGTTGTTAAAAGGCCTGTCAACGATGGAAAAGGAACTGTTAAAAAAGGTGAGAAGTCGGATGAGAAGGTAGTTCCTGAAAAGGTCGCCATATCGGAGACCACAGTCCCTAAAGAAGAATCCATTGGTACATCGTCTAACAAAAATATAGTGAAAAAGGTAGTAGCGAGACCCACACAAAGTCAAGAGAAGGGCTCAGAAATTGTGACGGGAGCTGGAACTGGAGATACTTCAGATCCCAGTGCTAAGGCTAGTGAGCAGACTCCTTCAAAGACAATTGTAAAGAAAAAAATCATCAAAAGGGTGGCTAAAAGGAAGGTTGCTGAAATAGACAATAGTATGGACGGTGATTCCAAGAAAGAAGGAGATAGTGATGAGAAGAAGGTAGTGGAGGCAGGCAAGAAAACCCCTGATTCAGGTAGTATGAAACCGACGGCTGAATCTTTAGAAGCAGTGAAAGAAAAGAATGCCTCCACTACTGTGAAAATAAAACAGAATACAGGATCTCCAGATACTGAGAAAAAGGAGGGTTCCTCTAGTGCAAATAAGAAAGACACTAAGACAGGTGAAGACAAGAAGGCTGAGGGGAAGAAAATTGATAGGAATAATGCAGATGAGAAAAAGGCCAAAGAAAAAATTACTGAGAAAGAGATTAAAGAGAAAGGTGGAAAAGAGGAGTCCAGGATACAAATGAAGGACAGGAAAAAGTCAGAGGAACCTCCTCGGCCAGGATTTATTTTACAGACGAAACGTAACAAAGACTCCAAAGTAGGTGGACAGTAATAAGCTGTTTCATTACATTTGGTGATGGCTACATTATGGTCGTAACTTCTTTCATTTTTGTTTTGCAGTTGCGTTCACTTTCGGTCTCTTTGGATTCGCTCTTGGATTACACTGACAAGGACATTGATGAGTCATCATTTGAGGTTTTTTTTTTTTTTCATTATGGTTTGCTTAGCATGTTTATATTTTTCTACTGGAACTCTGTGTATCACATTTTGTTGTTACCTCTGAACTACTTAGTTTTAATCAAAGTATCTTCTATGTTCTTGCAGCTTTCATTGTTTGCGGAATCGCTGTTTGAGATGCTGCAGTATCAAATGGGTTCCCGTATCTTTGAATTTCTCAAGGTTGGTTTATAATTGATCTTTGACGTTATTGTTTTTGACTCGCATGAACTGTTTTCTTATACTGTCTTTTTTTCGTTTTTCCCTTCAAGAAACTACGTGTAAAATTTGTGAGACAAAGAAATCAACGGAAGAGGCAGCTGGAGGAGTTGTCTGTCAAGCAAAATGAAGCAAAATTACAAAATAAGCGACAAAAGACAGTTGAACATAAAGATAAGGATACCGCTGTTATACCCGAATCCGCTCTTGGGAAAGATGATAAAGAAAATTCAGGCAAGGACATCGTAGACGGTAGCCGGGAAATTTCAGATAAGGAAGCTGTAGCCAACACTGAAGAAACTTTGGGCAGTAAAGAAGTTACTGGGGATGAAACTTCTAAAAGGGAAGTGGATAACCAGGATGATGATGACGACCCAGAGGAAGATCCTGAGGAGGATCCTGAAGAAGACCCTGAAGAAGACCCAGAAGAAGATCCAGAAGAATGCGAGGAAATGGACGTTGCAAATTCTGAGCAGGAAGACCCTGCTGAAGAGGTATGAACTCATTTGACTTTGCACTCTTTCAAATTGAGTCCAACAAGTTGTTTTCTTTATAAATCTTCTCACTTTGTTTCATCTCTCTTGTTTCGCCGCAGAAGAAAGAAGGAAACCTTGAGAATACTAGTGGTACTGAAGTGGCAACTGATAAAAAAGACGAAGTGGCAACTGATAAAAAAGAAGAAAGAGGTCGGATCGATGAAAACACTGAAATCAAGACGAAGCCTGGATCTGATAAGCATGGGAGGCAAGAGGGAGGAACGTCTGATGCACCAAAAAGAGAGGAAACTGTTGATAAAGAGCTGTTACAGGTTAAATAAATACTCCCTACAAAACTTGAGAAATCAGATATTGTCTTTTATTTATTTATTGCGGTTTTGGTTCTAAAAGCTTTGTTTATTTGTTTTTCTGGCTCAGGCTTTCAGATTCTTTGACCGTAACCAGGCAGGCTATGTTAGGGTAAGAAAGAAGATTGATTTTTGTCTTGTACATAAAATCATACCAAAATCTCTCAGGATGAGTTTGTAAATACTGTTTGAGTTTGAATTCTTTCAGGTTGAAGACATGAGGATGACCATTCACAGCTTGGGAAAGTTTCTATCTCACCGTGAAGTCAAGGTAAAACTTATAGATTTCTTAAATACGGTTGTCATCACTTTGTATAGAATCATCGTAATATTGAACAATGTGTGATGATATTGCAGGAACTTGTGCAAAGCGCTTTGTTAGAGAGCAGCACTGGAAGAGATGATCGAATTTTATACAATAAACTTGTTAGGTTGTCTCTATAGAAACAACATTCACTAACAATGTTCTCGTCTTGTCTCCTTTTGGAACTTCCTGGGAAATGCTTTCATCATTTCGACTGTTTTTAAATCCACCAACAAATTCCAATTGTTTTCACTAATAATAATAATATTGCGAGTTCATTACTAAAAGAATATATGTTGAAGGTTGTGCATACATTGTTGTACTCTTATTATATAATTCAAAACTAACTAATTTCTTTATTTTAATTCTAATAAATATGGTAAAATTAGAAAATATTCACATTTAACACTTGTTTTTGTTTCTTTTAAATTAAGAAACAAAGGGAGTATTAGTAAATCGGTAAATTGCCTTTTCTTTTCCATATTTGTTTGTGAGAAAAAGGAAACACAAAAACCCAATTATGAAAAGGAAAACCGGTTTAGTGGCTGCTCAATCCCATTTAAATCCGATAATTAAACCCCATTTAGAAGGAAAGCTCCGTTCTCTCTCTTAGCTGCTCAATCCTTTTTCTTTCGCTGCCGTCTTTAACGCCGTCAATTACTCCGCCGTCCCAAACCGGTTTTCACCACCGTCAATCTAATTGCAATCTTTAAATCCTCGCTCAGCTCTAGCTTTAATCCGGAGATATTCCCACTTTCTGTCCGGCTTCAGTCAATTTCAAATCGGGTTCTACTCTTTAATTCTGATTTCTTCTTCCTTTGTTACAAAAGGATTGGTTAAACTCTCCATAAGATTCTACTAGGAAAAAACTGTGATCATTTGGTGGCTCTGTTTCCCCCTTCCTCTATTCGTTACTATAATGGAGAAACACTTGGAGCAGTATCTACAAGAGATGTCAATTGAAGATGAAGAGGATAAACCTCTGGTGTTATCTAATCTTCCTCAGTTTTACTCATCTGAAAGAAACTTAAGAAGCTTAATAGGTCGGTTTCTTAACCCTGACTATCAGCGTATGTCTAATTGGATCTTAGAGATGCCAAGAATTTGGAGACTGTATGACAGAGTCAGAGGTGTTGCTTTATCAAGAAATCGTTTCCAGTTTATTTTCAAATATGATGAAGATATAAATGAAATTTTGAAGACTGGGGTGTGGACTCAAGATGATTGGGGAGTAGTTATGGAGCGATGGGTCGAAGATCCTCCTGACAATTATCTGATGTTTCTTCCAGTATGGATTAGGCTTCGCAATTTGCCAGTGAATCACTATACGAAGGAGACTATTACAGAAATTGCTGGTTGTGTTGGTCAGGTTCTAGAGGTTCCTTTTGATGAGAAAGAGGCTCAAAGCAAGGACTATGTTCGGGTTAGGATCTTACTTGATATCTCAAAAGGTCTGAAAAACTTCAAAGAACTTCAACTTCCAAATGGGTCACTTGTCAAGATTGGTATTGATTATGAAAGAGTTCGGAAAAGATGCTTTCAGTGCCAAAGGCTGACTCATGATAAAAGTAGATGTCCTTTTGCTCAGATAGAAATTACAGCTGGAGATTGTGCCTCAACAAATGTTCTAGCTGATGCAATCAAAGCTCATCTGCTGAATCCGAAGAATTCGAGACTTAAAACTACACCTCAAAGCGCAGTTCAAGATTCTACAAGGGCCTTCTCTAAAGACAAGGAGATTGATCTTCATGGCAAAAATATTATAACTGCAGAATGTTCATCACCAAAACTATTAGCTGATGCAATAAAAACTGATGTGATGAATCAGAAGACCTCGAGTTATGAAACTCCTCTTCAAAGCTTGCCTCAAGGTAACTCTTTTTATTGCTCTACCTCAGCCTTATTCTCGAATGGTTTAGAGGCTTCCTCCTCAAAAAATTTGCAACAGAAATTACCCGCTGCTAAAAGGCCAAGATCATGGGTAAAAAATACTAAGGATCCAAAAGGGAAAAATCTGAAAACTCAAGATAAATCTCTAGATAATCAGATGGAGATTAGTGGAAAGAATCTAACTCAGGATCAAGAGAATGTGTTGGCCAAAAGTCTCCAGAGAGACACAAATACGGTGGTTCCAGGTGAACTGCCGCAAGATCAATAGGTATTTTGAGCTGGAATTGTCAAGGGTTGGGGAACTCTTGGACAATTCTTCATCTTAAGGAAATGAGAAAGGCTCATTTTCCTGATATCCTTTTCCTCATGGAGACTAAGAACTCAAGTGTTTATTTGAAGAAGGTTCAAGGTTGGTTAGGCTATAGTAACCTTAAAACGGTTGAACCAGTAGGAACTAGTGGTGGACTTGCAGTTTTTTGGAAAGACAGTATAGATATCAAATTTTTGTTTGTGGATAAAAATATTATAGATATGAAAGTTTCTTGTGGATCTAGAGTGTGGTTCATTTCTTGTGTGTATGGGAACCCAATTACTGGCCTTAGATCTGCAGTTTGGGATAAAATCACTGATTTTGGTTTATCTAGATCAGAAGCTTGGTGTATGATAGGTGACTTTAACTCCATATTATCCAATAAAGATAAATTGGGAGGGCCACTAAGGGATCTCAGTTCTTTCCACCCTTTTCAAGAGCTTTTGGCAAACTGTGATATGACTGAACTAGGTAGTTATGGAAATGGTTTTACTTGGGGTGGAGTTAGAGATAAACAGTGGATACAGTGCAAACTTGATCGTTGCTTCGGGAACCCAGCTTGGTTTTCTTTGTTTCCAAGTAGTCGACAGCAGTTTCTTGAGAAGCTAGGATCAGATCATAAACCTGTTTTAGTTAATTTTTCATGTCATAAAGAGCCCCATAAAAGCCAATTTTGGTTTGACAAAAGATGGGCAGAAGATCCTTCTTTTATGGAAGTAATTCAAAAAGCTTGGAATGATAAGAATGTTAGGGACAACAATAGTTCTGTGATGATAAGATTTGAAAATTGCAGAAAGGCTATTGGAAGTTGGAAGAAAAGAGTATGGTCTAGTTCAATCAAAAGACTGCGAAAAGAGCTGGCAACACAAGATTCATCTTTACATCCGTGTTTCACGAGAATAAATGTGATTAAAAGAGAATTGGCCATTGCCTTTAGAGAAGAAGAAGCTTATTGGAGACAAAAAAGCACAGAAAAATGGCTTCTTCTTGGGGACAGAAACACTAAATTCTTTCAGGCATCAGTGAAAGCTGCAAGAATAAAGAACTCATTACCTTTCCTGGTAGATGATAAAGGAATAGAACAATTCTCAGAGCTGGGAAAAGGAGAGGTTGCAGTTAAGTACTTCACTGATTTGTTTAAATCTTCGACTCCTACTCCGGTTAGTGATTTGCTCCTTAACTTCCAACCAAGAGTATCAAACAATATGAATCAAGACCTTACCAGGAATATCACCATAGCAGAGATAAAGCAGGCTGCATTTTCGATTAGCAATGAGAGTGCTCCAGGCCATGACGGTTTAACTGGTTTCTTTTTTAAAAAGTATTGGCATGTTATAAAGGACCAGGTTAACAGTGAGGTTCTACAATTTTTTGATACTGGTATTATTCCTGAGGGTTGGAATCATACTCACTTGTGTCTCATCCCTAAGATTCAGGCTCCATCAAAGATGATAGATCTTAGACCTATCAGTTTGTGCTCTGTGATCTATAAGATTGTCTCAAAAATCCTAGTGCATCGATTGAAAAAGCACTTACCAACTATTGTCTCTCCAACACAAGCTGCTTTTGTATCAGAAAGATTGATCTCCGACAATATTCTGATTGCACACGAAATTACTCATAGTCTCCACAAGCATCCTTTGATATCTCAAGAGTTCATGATGGTTAAAACAAATATGTCTAAAGCATATGACAGGGTCGAATGGATTTTTCTAAAAGACATGCTTCAAGCCCTTGGGTTTCATGATAGGTGGATTTTTTGGACTATGGGATGTGTTTCTTCTGTGAGTTACTCAGTGATAATAAATGGAGAGCCAGTTGGATTAATCAAGCCTGAAAGAGGCATTAGACAGGGAGATCCTCTTTCTCCCTTTCTTTTTGTTTTATGCACTGAAGCCTTGATTCATCTATTCGATCAAGCTACAATGGCAGGCAATCTCACTGGTATTCAGTTTCATCACTCTGGGCCACAAGTTAATCACTTATTATTTGCAGACGATAGTCTGTTCTTCTGTAAAGCGAATAGATTTCAATGTTCTGAGATGATAAGATGCCTACATAAGTATGAATGGATGTCTGGTCAGGTGATTAATAAAGAAAAATCAGCTATTACGTTTGGATCTAAAACAAATAAGTTAGATTGGAACTGGATAAAAGCGAATCTGGGGATCTATCTCGAAGGTGGTGCAGGAAAATATTTAGGTCTTCCTGAATGTTTAAGTGGATCGAAACAACAATTGCTGGGGTTTATAAAGAATAGGCTCCACTCTCGACTAACCGGTTGGTATGCAAAAAATCTGTCGCAAGGAGGTAAAGAAGTTCTTTTAAAATCTATAGCTTTGGCTCTTCCAGTCTATGCAATGTCTTGCTATAAGCTTCCTAAGGGCATCATTGATATATCATGGTTTTTACGGTTTTTAACCATGATATAAGTGTGCTTTTTGAGTCTTTTGATTTGTTTCTAGGTTATTTTTGAGTCTTAACAGGTTATTTAGGAATTTGGCACGAATGGAGCAATATGGAACAATCTGGATCATTTTGGAGCACTTTACCGAAGGAAATCAAGTTGGAGTCGGATCAGAGACCGAGCATAGATCGACACCACACAAGCAGCATCGATCGACACTAATGTTTACCCGACGAGAGAACAACAAATTTGGAAGTTTTACAAATTTGCCCAAAGTCTTCTTTAATTGCAACATAAGCCCCTGGACGTATTTTAGGATGTATATATATTGTTTTTGGGTTTTAGAAACCCTTAAGTTATTTTCTAGCAGTTTTTGAGAGAAGGATATTGAGAGCTTTTGGGAGAGAGAGATCTGCTTTGTAGAGAAGAATTCTTGAACTCCCTCTTCTACTTTTTAATATCTATTGCATGTTATTCAGAATTATGATCTGTTCTTCATTAAACATGTCTGAGTAATTTGCTTGTTAGGTTTAGGGTTTTTCATAGGGTTTTTATGATTTATTAGATCTGAGATTTTTAGGGTTCTTAATCTTTTATGATCTTCATCCTTGGTTGTTCTTCACAATAATTCTTGATTGATCACCTAGAATTGTTATCTTAGGGAAATAAATTGATATGAGAATATAATTGTTTTCCTGATTAAACCATTGATGA
>NC_025693.1:1979622-1984837 GCF_000633955.1 Camelina sativa
ATCTTCATCCTTGGTTGTTCTTCACAATAATTCTTGATTGATCACCTAGAATTGTTATCTTAGGGAAATAAATTGATATGAGAATATATTTGTTTTCCTGATTAAACCATTGATGAGCAGAATTGTTTATTACAAAGAGATTTGAATTAATAATTCTGTGAACTTATCTAAACCTGTTCTTAAAGCTGATTTATTACTTGAAATTTTACAAAGAGATTTGGATTTTCTGGTTTAAATTTAGATTATAATTGCAGTGAGAACTGATTATTTTACCAAAAGTTTAGAGTTCTAGATCTGTTTTTTATTGCTTGAACCTTAATTAATTTATCTGATTTAATATTTCATAATTTCCTGAGAAATTCCCTAGGCTTAGCTCTTTTGATTTCTGAATTTACAACACTTTAATTTAATTATTTGCATTGCTTTTATTTTAATTCAAATTAACTTGTTTAGCGTAATAACAAAACTCTACAATCTATTGTGTTTGATCTTGAGTCCTTGTGGAATTCGACCCCTAAGTACTGCATTGATCTCTTAATTTGAGAGAGTAGCTCTAGGGTTAATTTGAGCCTATCAAATTTTGGCGCCGTTGCCGGGGACTCTCTGATCTACCATTTGATTTAAGTTTTTAATTTTGTCTAAACTTTTCTTTTTATTTTCTGCTTACACGTTTTTGTTTTTCTTCTCTTTGGTGTTTCAGGTGCATGCCTCCTAGACCTCACACAAGGAGCAACAAATCTGGTCCTACTGTGAATTTGACAAACAAAGAGTTGGGAAAACTGGAACGTGAGAACAGAAAGGCAGCTAAATCTCTGAAGATGGTTAATACAATCATTCTGATGCGTGATGAAGCTGGTGTTTTGAGGGATCAAGAGGGCCACTTGCGCAATGAGCAGGGCCAAAAGCTTGATGCAGAAGGGAACGTGATCCCTGAACCTGTTGTCAACGAGCAGGCTGTTGTGAACCAGCAAGCTGGTGTCGTTGATAATCCGGATCTGGGTGTCGATCGACACCAACCAGGTGGCATCGATCGACACCAACCTGCAGACGTGCGTGGAGCTGCCAACCACGTACAGAACCCTGTTCGACGACAGGAGAACAACCGGGATCTGATCAGGACCATTGCTGACTACAATCGGGCTGATCTGGTGTATGAGAACCGGTCTGCTATTGTTCCTTCCCCTTTTCAGAGGAATGATTTTGAGTTGAAACCTGCATACTTTCAACTAGTTGGGCAGAGACCTTTCTCTGCTTTGCCCAATGAGAAGCCTTTGGATCACATTGAGCATTTTGAGGATCTGGTGACTAGCATCAAGGCTAATGGGGTAACTGAGGACTACATCTTCTGCAAACTTTTCCCTTACTCACTTGCAGGAGAGGCATCTCAGTGGTTGAAACAGCTGCCTCCTGGATCATTGACAAGCTGGCGTGATGTCAAGGTGGCCTTTCTCAACCACTTCTATGATGATGCAATGTCAGATGAGTTGAGAGTCAAGCTGTCTTCCTTCAAGCAGAGACCAGATGAAGCTTTCAAAGCAGCTTGGGTGAGATTCAAGGCTTACCAAAGGGACTGTCCACACCATGGTTTCTCAAGAGTTCAACTGCTAAGTATCTTCTTCAGAGGGTGTGACTGGGAGTATCAGTTGGCTTTAGATGCTGCAAGTCATGGAAATTTCAAGACAAGAATGCCAGAAGATGCTGAATTGTTGATTGAGAACTTAGCTGCTAGCAATAGTACTAAGAGAGCAGATGCTGAAAGGAAGAGATTGCATGGAGGATTTGATGCAAACCAGTTAGCTTCTGTTAATGCTAAGCTTGATTCAGTTCATAATCTCCTGGTTGGTAAGAAATCAGTTCACTTTGCTGCTGAAGTTGAATCATTTGAGCCACAACCTGAGACTGGGAATGAAGAAGCAGATGTCAACTTTGTATATGGCAATCAAGGTCAGAGATTTGGCAATCAGCAAGGCCACAGGCCTTACAGTGGGAACTCTTCAGGCTACATTCCCAAACCGGACTACCAGAAGCAGCAACAAGGGAGCAACTTCACAAGGACTTATGGGAACTCATCCTATCAGTCTCCGCCTCCACAGACTTCTTCTGAGAGTAGAATGGAAGCCATGCTTGAGCAGATTCTTCAGGGACAAGAGAATTTGACAGTGACATTCAATGGGAAGATTGATAATGTCTACAATGAGCTTACTGGGAGGATTGATGCATTGAATGTTCATGTTAAGAAGTTGGAGAGTCAAGTTGCACAGACTGCTGGGTCTGTCAAACGACAAGAGGGGTATCTTCCTGCGAGAACTGAGTCAAACCCCAAGCATGCTTGCAATGCTATATCAGTGAGAGGTGAAGAAGTTGATGAAATTGATTCTGCAGAACACGGTGAGAAATCGACAAACCTGTCGACTCCAGATGATGGTGTCGATCGACACCAAATTGGTATCGGTCGACACTCATCTCAGACGGAACCACAAGTTGCAAAATCTCAGATTCCAGCAAATGAGAGGGTTTACAAACCTAAGATTCCTTTTCCTAAGCCACGAAAGTCTAAGCAGGAGATGGAGGAAGCTAAATGCAAAGCAATGATGGATAAGGTGATGATTGAGATGCCTTTGATTGATGCAGTGAAGCTTTCACTACCACTTAAACGCTATGTTAAGAGAATGGTATCCAATGGTTTGAGCCCTGAGGAAGGAGCCTTGCTAACTAAAGATGTTAGTGCAATTCTGCTGAAGCAGCCTGTTCAAAGGAGGAAGGTAAGAAAGCAAGAAGTGGTAGTTTCTGAGAAAGTGAGTGCAGCAATTCAGTGTAGGACTGCTCAGAAGCTACCAGATCCTGGAAGCTTTGTGCTTGATTGCTCAATCTCAGCAGGAAAGTTTTCACACTCACTCTGTGATCTTGGCTTTAGCATCAACTTGATGCCACATTCTGTTGCTGTAAGACTTGGAATGACAGAATTCAAGCCAACTCAGATTTCTCTTATCTTAGCTGATCGCTCCCGACGAATTCCTGAAGGTGTATTAGAGGATATTCCGGTTAAGGTTGGAAACTTCATGATTCCCACTGAATTTGTGGTGCTGAAGTATGATAAAGAGCCTAATGATCCTCTCATCTTAGGAAGATCTTTCTTGGCTACAGCTGGTGCCATCATAGATGTGCAGAAGGGACACATAACACTGAATGTGGAAGGTTTGACTATGAACTTTGAGATGGATAAGCTGAGGAGGGTTCCTACTATTGATGGACAGACTTTTTGTGTTGAGAAAGTGTTTGCTAAACGATCATCAGACGCTGTGTCGATCGATACTGCTGTGGTATCGGTCGACACTCCTCCACTTCCACGACAGAACTTATCCAAAATTGATCCTCCAAGTCATAAACCTGTTACTAAACGGAAGACTCACCCCTCCACACTCCAGAGTCCTCAGATGAAGCCAAGATGCACTATACCCAAGTACCGTTATGGTCCTGCTTCTCATGTCCTTGGTAGACCTCATTCATCTACTGCTTATACACCACCTTGGATGATGAGACATTCCTCTCTGAAGCATTCACAACCATGTTCTGATCCGCCGGACGCCTGAGCATCGACACAGTCAAGCTAATGACTTAAAACAAGCGCTGAGTGGGAGGCAACCCACTGGTAGGAATTACTTATTTTGAATTTTTGTTTTTTTAGGATCACTAACATGTTAATTTTTGGTTTTGAGTCTTTATTGTTTCAGAAAAAAAAAAAATAGGGTTATGATACCATTGATCAGCATCGATCGATACCATTGGATAGGTTGTATTGTATTGGATACCATTGGATAGGGTTATTATTGTATTGTGGTTTGCGAGATTTGGTTGCTGGTATTTGTCCTACACCCGCATTGGATAGGCCAGTTAACATGGGAGCAGTTTTTGCACATCACTTGGTTGATCTGAAGACCAAGCCTTTCACTGGGAAAGGAAAGAAGAAGGAGAGTGTTGGGAGTCTTCTGACTCCAATCTTCAGGCATTTTCAGATTGATCTCGGGAGTTGCAGGATCATTACTGAGCGTCCAGTTATGGATATTGATTACATGGCACATACTCAGTGGCTGAAGAAGCCCTTATTCTGGCGTTTTCGTTCCACCACTGGAGAGCGTATGATTTCACTACCGCGTCCTGCACTTACTGATATTGGCGAGGATTACCACCAGCTGGCATTTCAGCCTGACATGAGAGATTCTGTTGCTGCACCTGCTGCTCGTCGCCGACGAGGCGATGCTATTCCTGCTGTTGATTTAGATGGTGCTAACCCTGCTGGGGGTTTTGAGTTTGGTTCTTCTTCTGGGACTGCGCCATTTGAGTTTCCAGAGCCACCGCAGGATCCTGCCACTATGGACCAGGGAGCTCATCAGACTTATGTGGTTTATGCTTTGCGTGCCATCTGGAATGGCATGGCTCGACTTTCACAGTGTGGCTGCATTCGTCCTACCAGGCGTACTAGGC
Organism: Camelina sativa; assembly: GCF_000633955.1. Lineage (NCBI taxonomy): Eukaryota > Viridiplantae > Streptophyta > Magnoliopsida > Brassicales > Brassicaceae > Camelina > Camelina sativa. Next base: position 1,984,105 of record NC_025693.1, read on the forward strand.
GCAGGTCCCCTTCGCCATCTTCACCATCTGCTGATCCCGTTTCTGATGATGAGGATGCTGACGATACTGATGATGATGGTGGTGCTGATGATGTTTCTGTTACATTTTAGCTTCCGATCATGGTTTTTCTTTATCTTTTTCCCTTTCCTAGGATTGAGTCATTTTTATTCTTGCTTTGAGTCAGTTTGTGTTTGAAAGTTGTTTTGATTTATGAACTATCTATCTATCATGTTGCTTTTAACCTGTGTTTGTGTTTGAGTGCTTCTTAAGAGAATTAACGTCAAAGGATTGATCCAACAACACACAACTAACTGCAACTAACAAGGAGATTCGGCCACAATTCACCATTCGCCGAAGGTGTCGATCGATGCAGCCTTGATGGTATCGATCGACACCAATGGGTAACCCGAGAATCTGTTCAAATTTTTCGTTCAATTTTTCAACACAATTTTTGTTTCTTGACTTTTCCCTTGCTTGATAACACTGGGGACAGTGTTGTTTAAGTCTGGGGGAGGTTAGTACTAACTACTTACTTGGTTTTTGTGTCTTGTGTCAAAACTGTATTTTTGTTTTTATTGAGTCAAATTTTTCAAAAATTTCTGTTGAATTATGATCTCTAACTGATGGTTCTTGTTCTTTGGCTAACACTCTAATGATTCTTGACTAAGCTTGACCTCAGAACTGAAGTGTGGAAAGACTATGAGCTGTATCAACAATCCTGAAAGCCCTTATT